>NC_141876.1:149967954-150270984 GCF_056163025.1 Triticum urartu
GCCTGCAAAGTTGTCAGGGTTGACTGGATCCTCGAAAGAAAACTCAACGGGCTCCTCATTAGCGAACTCGTCTCCCGGCTCTACCCAAACAAGACAAACAAGCAACAAGGACACAATCAACCACGTGCAAACTCAAACAACATGATGCGAAGATGGTATGCTATGCGGGATGCAATAAGTGATGCATATGCAAGATTTGACAAGGAATGCATGAACATGGCCTCAACTTGGAAATCCAAGTGTGCCACTGGAAAGATGAGATGATATCTCTTGAAAACGATATAAAGAACGCCGGTATCGGAGTCACGGTTTGGAAATGGCAAGCAATTCAAATATGACCACGTTCTGCGATTTACAGCAAGTAGCCATCTAAATGCAACAAGATGAACATGCTACCGCACCCAAACATGGCAACAAAATACATGGCAGGGATCCATTCATGATGCTTAACAAAATACTAGCACTGAGCTACGGCCAATTCATCCAATAACAGGTTCAAACAAGCATGGCAAAAATGCATTTGGTAAACAGATCTCAGACTTGGTGAAATTAACACTTGTCTGGAATTTGAGATCAGATAGCACACTTTGGAGCATGAAAACTATATGCTACAGGACCTGAATATGGCAAAGTAAAGCATGGCATGGAGCTACTCAAAGATATTAACAAAAGTCCCTTAGTGACCTTGAGCCAAAAGGGATCAGAAAATACATTTGCAAGCATGTGAACATGGCAAAAACATTATCAGTTCTCAGACTTAGTGAAAACTGGAGCATGCTGAAATAGATATCAAGTAGGCATGTTTACGAGCTCGATGCACTCACTACAGAGCAAGTCATGACAATCTAAGCATACAAAAATCAAGAATACACAAAATACAAGCTAGCCATGGCAAGAACAATAACATAGCATGCACGGATCAACTACAACATCCTCGGCAAAATTGCTAACAAGTAGACAATCTGCCCAGATTCACGAAATGACAAAAGTAGAGCTCGATTGACTCAAGCTAGGGTGCTCCATAATTGCAAACAAGGACATGGATGGATAGAGCACTACAAGATTAACAAATCATCCTTACTGGTCATCCTCAGAAGAGGCGCGGATCACTAGGAAACAACAAGAACATATGGCATGTTGAGATAAACAGATCAAGGACTTAGTGGAAATGCTAAGTCCCTGAAATTAGCATTAACGAATGCACCACTTTGCAAGCTTGTGCTAGTCACCACACACATCACAAAAATACATGGATTGCACCTCTGGATAGATGGAAAAACATATAACAAAACTCATGTAGAGCTCAGGGGCATATCATGCACACAATAATCATGGCAAAAATGACAAATATCTAATTGGAGCAGCAGATCTGACAATTATCTCAAATAGCACTCTTCCAACAGCATTTTGGGCATCAAGATGAACTCAAATGAAAATGATGCACTGAGATGAAATGATGTGCTCTCTGAGACGAACATTTTGATATGCTATATGCCCAGAACGGAGCTACGGATGCGGAGATACGACATGATGAAATATGCAAAAAATTAGGGTTCCGGGGTAAAAAGTCAACCGGTCCCGATCTGGATCTGGAGGGCACTGTAGCGGTGCGAGGTTCGAGGTTGGTCGGAGCTTCTCCGGAGTCACCGGAAAACAGAGTTGGCCGCCGGGGAACTTGCCGCGAGGAGGAGGCCGGAGAGAGGCGGAGCCGATGGTGGCGGCGGTCGACCGCGGCGCCGGCGTAGTCTGACGGCGCGTCGGGCGGCGGGGACGGCTCGCCGGAGACGGCGCCCTGGTGGCGGTGCTCGCCGGCGGCGGTGGTGCGGCGGCCGGGTCGAGCGGACACGGGCAGCGCTCGGGGAGGACGAGGGCGGCGCACGGGAGGCGGGGCGCGGCCCGGTGGCGCGAGTGGAGAGGGCCCGCCCTGGGCCGGGACGGGCTGGCGACGGCGGTGGACGAAGCTTGCCACGTAGCGGCCCCTCAGTGGCCGCGGGCGGCGGCGGACGAGGTGTCCGGCGCGGCGGACATGTCCGGTGCGTGGAGGAGACGATTTTAGGGTTTCGGGGAGAAGAAGAAACGTGGATCTCGGAGGGGGGCTATATATAGGCATAGGAGGAGCTAGGAGAGTCCAAATGAGGTGCAGTTTTCGGCCACGCGATCGTGATCGAACGCTCTAGATGATGGAGAGGGTTTTGGTGGGTTTTGGGCCAACTTGGAGGGGTGTTGGGCTGCAACACACACGAGGCCTTCTCGGTCCCTCGGTTAACCATTGGAGCATCAAACGAAGTCCAAATGGTACGAAACTTGACAGGCGGTCTACCGGTAGTAAACCAAGGCCGCTTGGCAAGTCTCGGTCCAATCCGGAAATGTTTAATCCCCACACACAAAAAAGGTAGAAATGACCACCGTAGGAGAACGGAGCGCCGGAATGCAAAACGGACAACGGGGAAAATGCTCGAATGCATGAGATGAACACGTATGCAAATGCAATGCACATGATGACATGATATGAGATGCATGACAACGACAACAACACACAGAGACAAAAACCCGAACCCGAGAAAATAAAATAACTTAACGCCGGAAACGGCAAGAGTTGGAGTACATATTGGGTAAATCATATCCGGGGTGTTACAACACTCCACCACTACGAGAGGATCTCATCCCGAGATCTAGGACTGAAAGAACGCCGGGTACTCAGAACGGAGGTGATCCTTGCGTTCCCAGGTAGCTTCACGGTCAGAATGGTGTGACCACTTGACTTTGTGGAATTTGATTGACTTGTTGCGAGTCTTGCGTTCAGTCTCTTCAAGAATAGCAATGGGGTGCTCACAATAAGAGAGATCTTCTTAGAGCTCAATGTCCTCGAAGTTGACGGTGTGGTCAGGAGTCTTAAAGCACTTTCGAAGCTGAGAGACATGGAACACGTCATGCACATTTGCAAAGTTCGAAGGAAGCTCGAGTTGATAGGCGAGATCGCCTCTCTTGCTGACGATCTTGAAAGGTCCCACATATCTGGGGGCAAGCTTCCCTTTGATACCAAAGCGACGAGTACCTTTCATTGGAGAGACGCGGAGGTAAACATGATCTCCGATCTCGAAAGCCAAATCACGGTGCTTACTATCATAGTAGCTCTTCTGGCGGGATTGGGCTGCTTTGAGGTTATCTCGAATGACTTTGCACATTTCCTCTGCCTCTGTGATTAAGTCATTACCCAAAAGCTGACGTTCACCGGTTTCGGACCAGTTGAGAGGGGTACGGCACTTCCTTCCATACAGAATTTCAAATGGGGCCTTGCCCGAACTTGCTTGAAAACTGTTGTTGTAGGAGAATTTAGCATATGGAAGACAATCCTCCCACTTCATGACGAAGGAGATCACACAAGCCCTGAGCATATCTTCAAGAATATGATTGACACGCTCGACTTGACCGCTAGTTTGAGGATGGAAAGCTGTACAGAAGCGGATGTTGGTGCCCATGGCCTTCTGAAAAGAATCCCAAAACTTGGAGGTAAAGATGCTACCACGGTCTGAAGAGATCACTTGTGGAATACCGTGCAGAGAGACAATTCGAGAGGTATAGAGTTCCGCCAATTGAGCTGCAGTGATTGACTCTTTGATAGGCAGAAAGTGAGCCACTTTAGTGAGTTTGTCGATGACAACGAATATAGCATCATTGCCACGTTTGGACTTTGGAAACCCAGTCATGAAGTCCATCTCAATGTGGTCAAACTTCCATTCTGGAATGGCAAGAGGTTGGAGGAGACCCGCTGGCCTTTGGTGTTCTGCCTTCACTCTTCTGTAGACATCACATTCATTCACGAACTGAGTAATCTCGCGCTTCATTCGAGTCCACCAATAAGCCTGCTTGAGGTCCTGATACATTTTCGTGCTCCCAGGGTGAATGGAGAGGAGAGAATTGTGAGCCTCGTTCATGATCACTTTACGAAGGTCACCTTTGGGTGCAACAATATGATCCTCGAAGAAGAGAGTACCCTTGTCATCAAGGCGGTAGCACTTGTACTTGGGTTGACTCTTGGCAATCCCAATCTTCACCTTCTTCACCATAGCATCAAGAAGCTGGGCTTGGCGAACCTGGTCTTCCAAGGTAGGAGAGACTTGAAGGTTGGCGAGGAAACCTTGCGGAACAACTTGCAGATTAAGTTTGCGGAAAGCTTCACAAAGCTCGGGTTGATAAGGCTTGAGAATCAGGCTGTTGCAATAAGCCTTCCTGCTCAATGCGTCAGCAATCACATTGGCCTTGCTTGGAGTATACTCGATACTCGGATTATACCCTTGAATCATTTCGACCCATCGAGTCTGCCTGAGGTTGAGATTAGGCTGAGTGAAGATGTACTTGAGACTCTTGTGGTCAGTGAAAATGTCCACTTTTCTTCCCAATAAGAGATGTCTCCAAGTCAAAAGAGCATGCACAACTGCCGCCAACTCAAGGCCATGAGTGGGGTAGTTCTTCTCGTTGGGCTTCAACTAGAGAGAGGTATAAGCCACAACTTTCTTTTCTTGCATCAACACTGCGCCAAGACCTTGGGGAGAGGCATCGCAAAAGACTCGTACGGTTTGGATTCATCAGGAGGAGTCAGAACTGGAGCAGTGACCAATTTCTCTTTCAAAGTGTTGAAATCAATGTCACATTCCGGAGACCAAACGTACTTGACATGCTTCTGGAGAAGATTTGAGAGAGGCTTCGCGATCTTAAAAAAGTTTTCAACGAATATTCGACAATAGCTTGCGAGACCGAGGAAGCTACGGAGTTGCTTCACGTTCTAAGGTGGTTCCCAATTCACAATTGCAGACACCTTCTCAGGATTCACCACAATGCCCTTGGCAGAGATGATATGACCAAGATAAAGAACCTCATCGAGCCAAAATTCGCACTTGGAGAACTTGGCGTAGAACTTGTGTTCCCTGAGCTTATCGAGTACCAAACGCAAGTGCTTGGCATGATCTTCCTTGTACTTTGAAAAGACCAGAATGTCGACGAGATAGACCAAAATGAAGTCATTGGTGTAGGCGTTGAAGATGAAATTCATCATGCGAGAGAACGTTGGAGGAGCGTTGACGAGGCCAAAAGACATGACAGTGTATTCATATGAACCAAAGCTTGTCCTGAAAGCCGTCTTGGGAATATCTTGCTCACGAATTTGAATCTGATGATAACCCATACGGAGATCAAGCTTGGAGAATACTTGGGCACCTTTGAGTTGTTCGAACAGCTCGTTGATGTTGGGAAGTGGGTATTTGTTCTTGATGGTCTTCTTGTTCAATGGACGGTAATCCACACAAAGTCGGTCCGTTCCATCCTTCTTCTTCACAAAAAGAACACCACAACCCCACGGAGAAGAACTAGGCCGGATGAGACCCATTCTCTCTTGAACATCGAGTTGTTTCTTCAGCTCCTTCAACTCTTCAGGTCCGAGCTTGTAAGGACGCTTGCACAGTGGTTCCGTGCCAGGCTCAAGATCGATGAAGAATTCAACTGGCCGGTGCGGATGCATTCTTGGAAGCTCTTCTAGAAAGACGTCTTGATATTCGCAAACAACTGGGATTTGCGAGATAGCATCCAGTTCACCCTTCTCATTGAGAGAAAACAGGCGGATTGTATTATCCCGAGCGGCAAAGACAATTACATCCTCAGACGAATGAGTCAATTGAATCTGCCTGGCTGCACAATCAAGCTGAGCCTTGTGCTTAGAAAGCCAATCCATCCCGAGAATAAGATCAATATCCGAGTTACCAAGAACCATTGGAGAAGCCAGAAACTTGAAATCACCCATCATGATAGAAATATCCGGAACCATCATACTAGAACTCAGACGCTTAGCCGGAGAGACGACTTGCATAGCTCTAGGTAATGCCTTAGTACTAAAATTGTTCTCCGATGCAAATGGAAATGACATGAAGGAATGCGATGCACCAGAGTCAAAAAGTACTTTTGCGGGAACATCGTTAACAGGAAGGTTACCCATGATGACATCTGACGAGTCCTCTGCCTGAGCTGCGTTCATCAAGTTGACCTTGGCGTGCTTGGGGTTATGCTTGACCACAACTGTACTTGCCGATCTCACAGGAGGTGGATGAGGGAGATGCCTCTGATTGAAGCACTTGTTGGCATAGTGACCCTTCTGTTGGCACTTGTTGCACGTGACCTCTGAAAGCGGACGGTGATACGGAGCACTTGATCTTGGAGCTTGAGATGAAGTCTTGTTCTGAAAGCCAGGGTTGGGTGGGTGGGAAGATCCATTGCCACCTTTACTCTTCTTCTGATACGGCTGACGAAACGGAGGAGGAGGAAGCCAATACTTCTGCTGCTTGGCCACTTGAGTAGAGGAAGAAGGAGTAGCATCTCTGACTCGCTTCTTGGAAGCATCACACCTCAGTTGAGCAGCCTCTTGCTTCAATGCCATGTTGTAGAACTCATCGTATCTCAAGGGCTCAAAGAGAACAAGAGCTAGCTGAATTTCTTCTCTGAGACCACCCCTGAACTGGTATATCATGCTCTTCTCGTCGGGGACGTCCTGCTTAGCAAAGCGGGCGAGCTTCTGAAACAACTTGTTGTAGTCATAGACAGACAAAGAGCCTTGCTTCAGGTTGCGGAATTCCTCACGCTTGCTTTCAACCATGCTCTGAGGAATATGATGAGCTTTGAAGTCTTGACGGAATTCATCCCAGGTAATCACACGACCTCCTCTGGAATCCTTGTACTGCTGGAACCATTCTGCAGCTTGGTCTTTGAGTTGGAAGGAAGCGAACTTGACAAAGTCCTCAGGCCTGACGTTACTGCACTCGAAATGCTTGCACAGATCCACGAGCCAATCGTCAGCATCAGTTGCCTCAACACAATTGCTGAAAGTCTTTGGCCCGTTAGCAAGGAACTGGTTGAGTGTAGCAAAGTGATTCTGATTGTTGCCTTGGTTGCCTTGGTTCGCTTGATTGCGCTCTTGAAGAATTTGCATGATCAACTATGTGTTTGCATTGGTTGCGGCCATCACAGCTTGCCATGCCTCCGGAGGAGGTAGAGGTGGTGGCGGATCCTGATTCTGATTCTGATTGGTGCTCTTAGCGGGAGCCATCCTGAAGAGGGTGACAACCGTTCGCACAATGACAGATAAAATGAAGCTGAATCAAATGGGATGAAATTGCAACATATAGTCTTCACATCCGAACAAAATGAACGAATGCATTCCACTTGAAATGGTCACATATCCATAAATTGAAAAGCCACTTAGAATTTAGGTAGAGGAATAAATCAACAAGGTACGGATCAAGAACGAATAGTCGGTAAGAAATCCCAATCTCAAACCAAATATCCGTGGAAGAAGAACTAGAGCTACAAGAATTCCCACCTATGAAACTCCCGAACCTTTCTGGTTATGCAATCAGGTGTTGGGGATACAGGGGAAGCATAATATCTCACCCAAATCTAGCAAATCCTACATCCAGCTGTATCCATCCTTCAACACATAACCGAGAAAAACTTCGGAAACCATCTACCTCAACCTTCGAAAAGCATCTGTTATACAAGTTATGGCAATACTCCCGAACTCCCGCCCCAGTACTGGGTGGCGTCGAGGTTATCTCACCAACGAACTGCATAAAAGAGATTTTCGATGTCGGCGTACTAAACTCAGGTATTCCAGAACTGCAACGATAAAATTGTGATGACAACACCTCGGAGCTCAACTCCCCGGGACACTGCCACAACCCCTAAAGACAGGAGGCACCAAGAACAATGTTCTCGTCACAAAACCATCGGAACGATTCCAAGATACCCGCGTGATCCTAAAAAAATTTTTAGTGAAATTTGTGAAGAGAAGAGTCAAAACTCTACGTTAGGATGACTTACCAGAGCGATGAGGAGACTGGGGAGTAAAAGAATTCCTAACATCTCCGATATATAATTCCTAAATGACTCAAAACATTTTTCTAGACTCAACTCGGCTGCTAAAAACGATCAAGCAATGGGGGCTCCTAAGGTCGGGGAAGGCTCTGATTACCAACTTGTAACGCCCTCGATGTGGCTATATCTCCCACATGTCGAGGCACGACTTAGAAGCATAACCACATTGAAAGCAATGTCGCAAGTTAGGCAATCTTCACAACATCCCATGTAAAATATGTAATAAAAGGGGAGATACATAGTTGTCTTACACTCGCCACGTCACACAAAGTACGTAAATAGCATTAAAACATTCAAACACTCATGGCCCGACTACGGCGTCAAAATAAAAGATAAACCCAACATGCGACACGGTCCTGATCACCCCAACTGGGCACCACTACTGATCATCAGGGAAAGACACGTAGTATCGGCGTGAGTCCTCGTCGAACTCCCACTTGAGCTCAAGCGCGTCATCTGGAGCAGAATCATCAGGCCCTGCATCTGGTTTGGAAGTAATCTGTGAGCCACAGGGACTCAGCAATCTCGCACCCTCGTGATCAAGACTATTTAAGCTTATGGGTAAGGCAAGGTAAATATGTGGAGCTGCAGCAAGCGACTAGCATATATGGTGGCTAACCTGTTTGTAAAAGAGAGCGAGAAGAGGAGGCAAAGCGCGAACGAGAAACTAGAGAGCAACCTGCGGCAAGCATTACTCCAACACCGTGTTCGCTTCCCGGACTCCGCTGAGAAGAGACCATCACGGTAACTCACACTGTTGATTCATTTTAATTAACTTAAGGTTCAAGTTATCTACAACTGGACATTAACAAATTCCCATCTGCCCATAACCGTGGGCATGGCTTTCGAAAGTTCAAATCCCTGTAGGGGAGTCCCAACTTAGCCCATTACAAGCTCTCACGGTCAACGAAGGAATAGACCTCCTCCCGCAAGACACTTCGACAAGTTAAAACAAATCCAGCAACACCGCCCGAATGTGCCGACAAATCCCGATAGGAGCTGCACATATCTCGTTCTCAGGGCACACTCAGATGAGACTAGCTACGAGTAAAACCAACCCTCAAGTTGCCCCGAGGTGGCCCCGCAGGAAGCTCAGTCGGACCAACACTCAGAGGAGCACTGGCCCAGGGGGGGTTAAATAAGATGACCCTCGGGCTCCGGAAACCCAAGGGAAAAAGAGGCTAGGTGGCAAATGGTAAAACCAAGGTTGGGCATTGCTGGAAAAGCTTTAATCAAGGCGAACAATCAAGGGGTTCCCATTATCACCCAACCGCGTAAGGAACGCAAAATCCGGGAACATAACACCGATATGACGGAAACTAGGGCGGCAAGAGTGGAACAAAACACTAGGCGCCAAGCCGAGCCTTCCACCCTTTACCAAGTATATAGATGCATTAAGATAACAAGATAATATAATGATATCCCAACAAGTAAATAATGTTCCAACAAGGAACGGGCTCCAATCTTCACATGCAACTAGGAAAGCTATAAGAGGGGCTGAGCAAAGCGGTAACATAGCCAATCAACGGTTTGCTAGGACATGGTGGGTTAGAGGTTTGACATGGCAATTTGGAAGGCATGATAAGCAAGTGGTAGGCATCGTAGCATAGGCATAGCAAAAGAGCGAGCATCTAACAAAGCAAAGATAGTAGTGATTTCGAGGGTATGATCATCTTGCCTGCAAAGTTGTCAGAGTTGACTGGATCCTCGAAAGCAAACCCAACAGGCTCCTCGTTAGCGAACTCGTCTCCCGGCTCTACCCAAACAAGACAAACAAGCAACAAGGACACAATCAACCACGTGCAAACTCAAACAACATGATGCGAAGATGGTATGCTATGCGGGATGCAATAAGTGATGCATATGCAAGATTTGACAAGGAATGCATGAACATGGCCTCATCTTGGAAATCCAAGTGTGCCACTGGAAAGATGAGATGATATCGCTTGAAAACGATATAAAGAACGCCGGTATCGGAGTCACGGTTTGGAAATGGCAAGCAATTCAAATATGACCACGTTCTGCGATTTACAGCAAGTAGCCATCTAAATGCAACAAGATGAACATGCTACCGCACCCAAACATGGAAACAAAATACATGGCAGGGATCCATTCATGATGCTTAACAAAATACTAGCACTGAGCTACGGCCAATTCATCCAATAACAGGTTCAAACAAGCATGGAAAAAAGGCATTTGGTAAACAGATCTCAGACTTGGTGAAATTAACACTTGTCTGGAATTTCAGATCAGATAGCACACTTTGGAGCATGAAAACTATATGCTACAGGACCTGAACATGGCAAAGTAAAGCATGGCATGGAGCTACTCAAAGAGCTTAGCAAAAGTCCCTTAGTGACCTTGAGCCAAAAGGGATCAGAAAATACATTTGCAAGCATGTGAACATGGCAAAAACATTATCAGTTCTCAGACTTAGTGAAAACTGGAGCATGCTGAAACAGATATCAAGTAGGCATGTTTACGAGCTCGATGCACTCACTACAGAGAAATTCGTGACAATCTAAGCATACAAAAATCAAGAATACACAAAATACAAGCTAGCCATGGCAAGAACAATAACATAGCATGCACGGATCAACTACAACATCCTCGGCAAAATTGCTAACAAGTAGACAATCTGCCCAGATTCATGAAATGACAAAAGTAGAGCTCGATTGACTCAAGCTAGGGTGCTCCATAATTGCAAACAAGGACATGGATGGATAGAGCACTACAAGATTAACAAATCATCCTTGCTGATCATCCTCAAAAGAGGCGCGGATCACTAGGAAACAACAAGAACATATGGCATATTGAGATAAACAGATCAAGGACTTAGTGGAAATGCTAAGTCCCTGAAATTAGCATTAACGAATGCACCACTTTGCAAGCTTGTGCTAGTCACCACACACATCACAAAAATACATGGATTGCACCTCTGGATAGATGGAAAAACATATAACAAAACTCATGTAGAGGTCAAGGGCATATCATGCACACAATAATCATGGCAAAAATGACAAATATCTAATTGGAGCAGCAGATCTGACAATTATCTCAAATAGCACTCTTCCAACAGCATTTTGGGCATCAAGATGAACTCAAATGAAAATGATGCACTGAGATGAAATGATGTGCTCTCTGAGACGAACATTTTGATATGCTATATGCCCAAAACGGAGCTACGGATGCGGAGATACGACATGATGAAATATGCAAAAAATTAGGGTTCCGGGGCAAAAAGTCAACCGATCCTGATCTGGATCTGGAGGGCACTGTAGCGGCACGAGGTTCGAGGTTGGTCGGAGCTTCGCCGGAGTCACCGGAAAACGGAGTTGACCGCCGGGGAAGTTGCCGCGAGGAGGAGGAGGCCGGAGAGAGGCGGAGCCGGTGGTGGCGGCGGTCGGCCGCGGCGCCGGCGTGGTCCGACGGCGCATCGGGCGGCGGGGACGGCTCGCCGGAGATGGCGCGCTGGTGGCGGCGCTCGCCGGCGGCGGTGGTGCGGCGGCCGGGTCGAGCGGACACGGGCGGCGCTCGGGGAGGACGAGGGCGGCGCACGGGAGGCGGGGCGCGGCCCGGTGGCGCGAGTGGAGAGGGCCCGCCTTGGGCCGGGACGGGCCGGCAGCGGCGGTGGGCGGAGCTTGCCACGTGGCGGGCCCTCAGTGGCCGCAGGCGGCGGCGGACGAGGTGTCCGGCGCGGCGGACATGTCCGGTGCGCGGAGGAGACAATTTTAGGGTTTCGGGGAGAAGAAGAAACGTGGATCTCGGAGGGGGGCTATATATAGGCATAGGAGGAGCTAGGAGAGTCCAAATGAGGTGCGGTTTTCGGCCACGCGATCGTGATCGAACGCTCTAGATGATGGAGAGGGTTTTGGGCCAACTTGGAGGGGTGTTGGGCTGCAACACACACGAGGCCTTCTTGGTCCCTCGGTTAACCATTGGAGCATCAAACGAAGTCCAAATGGTACGAAACTTGACAGGCGGTCTACCGGTAGTAAACCAAGGCCGCTTGGCAAGTCTCGGTCCAATCCGGAAATGTTTAATCCCCACACACAAAAGAAAGGTAGAAATGACCACCGGAGGAGAATGGAGCGCCGGAATGCAAAACGGACAACGGGAAAAATGCTCGAATGCATGAGATGAACACGTATGCAAATGCAATGCACATGATGACATGATATAAGATGCATGACAACGACAACAACACACGAAGACAAAAACTCGAACCCGAGAAAATAAAATAACTTAACACCGGAAACGGCAAGAGTTGGAGTACATATTGGGTAAATCATATCCGGGGTGTTACAAGGTACCAATCTGAGGTTTGGATACAGAGATTGGATACAAGAAATGAACTAGGGTTTGAGATGAGATGGTGCTGATGAAAATGTTGATGGAGATTGACCCCCTCCCGATGAGAGGATCGTTGGTGATGACGATGGTGATGATTTCCCCCTCCTAGAGGGAAGTTTCCCTGGCAGAACAGCTTCGCTGGAGCCCTAGATTGGTTCCGCCTCATGGCAGCTTTCGTCCCGTGAGCTTGCTTATGATTTTTTTCCTCAACGAAAGACTCCATATAGCCAAAGATGGGCATCAGAGGGCCACCAGAGGGCCCACGAGGCAGGGGGGTAGGGCGCGACCCCACCCTCATGGACGGTGGGTGGCCCCCCTCTGGTACTTCTTTCGCCCAATATTTTTTATATATTCTGAAAATAATTCCCGTGGAGTTTCACGACTTTTGGAGATGTGCAGAATAGGTCTCTAATATTTGCTCCTTTTCCAGCCCAGAATTCCAGCTGCCGGCATTCCCCCTCTTCATGTAAAACTTGTAAAATAAGAGAGAATAGGCATAAGTATTGTGACACAATGTGTAATAACAACCCATAATGCAATAAATATCGATATAAAAGCATGATGCAAAATGGACGTATCATACATCAACCAAGGTTTCATGTGTTTCTGATTCTTTTGGAATTAAAATGCCATGCCACTCCATGCATACGTATTCATGCATATGTGTCCATGTTGTGATACAAATATGTTTGAAGATTCCTTCTAGTTTACTGCTCATGGAATTAACTCGCACACAAGCACACAAATATGATTTTTCAAACCATTTTGGTTAGGCATTTCATGTAGATGTAGTTCAAATTTGAATTATGGTCATTAAATGGCTAGAAAATCACTTAAATGTCTTTAAAAGGTCAAATGACCCCTAGAATTTTCAAAATTTTCACATTACAGTTGTAGTAGTGCATGTTAGACATAGAAAAACATTTGAAGGCCTTAAGAGGAAGCTATCTCCTATTCATGATCAAACATGCATTGTTCCCTCTCGGAACCACGAGCCTTCTAGTGAGTTGCTCCGGTTTGTGAGGGGTGTGTGTCCAAACTTTGGTCAAACATGCCAATTTTTTTACCACATCATCTTGGTGGCATGACATTACATCAACCAAGGTTTCATGTGTTTCTATTTTTTTAGAATTAAAATGCCATGTCACTCCATGCTTAATTGTGTCATAGCCGTTAGACCAATATGTTTGAAAGTTCCTTCCAATTTACTCCACATGGAATTAAATTGCACACAAGTACACGAAATTTGAATTTTCAAACTGTTATGGTTAGCTGTTGCATGTGTATGTAGTTCCAATTTCAATTACGATCATTAAATGGCTAGAAAATCAATTAAACGTCTTAGAAGGTCAAATGACCCCTGAAATTTTCCAAAATTTGACATGACAGTTGTATTATTACTACAAAATTTCTCATTCATTTAAAACACCATCCGTTGGCACTTTATTCCAAATTCGTCTTTCACAGCTAATAAAAAATATCTACAACATCACACATAGTTGTTTTCTAGGAACCATTTGCGATGAAAATATCTGGGTCTATTTAAGTCTCCCTCCTTAAGCTTCGCCGGCTCGTCTGCTCTAGTGCCGGCAACCCCCGAATCCACGAATCCCGATCCCCATTCCCGCACCCCCTTCTTGCAAAGATGGCGCCGTGGAAACACTTCGTGAAGGCCTGTACGATGGTCGCGTCCCCCCGAGCGCGGCCGCCTACACCGAGAGCGTGACCGCCTATGCCGAGAGTGCCTCCGCATCCGCATTGAGCGCTGCCGCTTCCGCCGAGAGGGCATCTGCGGCAGCCGACAGGGCAGCTGCAGCAGCCGAGATGGCTGCAGCTGCTGCTGCGACGGCGGCTGCAAATGCCCAGAGCGCTCGAGCTGCCGTCCGTGCCGCTGATGTCGCCATAGCCCGGTTCGAGGCCATCCACGGCAAGATCGAGGATGCACACGCCAAGATATTCCAGGCCACCTCAGACTCCAGCATGCAACCCATGTCTGAAAAGGCGGCGGTGGCCATGGAGCACCTGCTTCCTCATGAGGTCGTCGAGCGAGAGCGGGAGATGCAGGAGGCGGCGGAGATCGAGGAGCGCCCGGAGGAGGAGTTGCGCGTGGCCAGGGTCGAGGTAGAGAAGAGTCTATCCGTTGAGGAATCGGCGGTGGAGTACCAATGCGAGCTCTGGTGCAGCCACTACTACGAGTACTACAACTTTGAGGGCGGCGTCGAGGACGAGGACGCGGACGAGGACACGGTCGACTTCAGCAGGGTGGACGCAGAGTCCACCAATGGCGGCATGTCGCCAGGACAAGTCATCGACATCTCATCTCACACCGGCGATGCATAGGCTGGTGCGGCGGCGGATTTTTAATTATTCGTACTTAGGCTTTGTTTCTAATCCTGTTCTTTTGTTAGAGCAATGTTTAGGTCAACTAGCTCTGTGTAATTACTAAAATTGCTCTATTCAGTAAGTGTCGTATGTCTGCTGTACGCTCTTTTGTGTGCCCAAATTAGCAAGCGATGTTAAATTATGCAATGACGTACCCGGGGAAATTTCCACCAAAATTTGAATTATCAAACTCATCCCATGCGCGTAAAGCAGAAGAATCGTTTGCGATGCACACAATCGTTCAGAGTGAATCGTCTGGCGGCACCGCGCGCGTTCAAAGTGAATGTGCCCATGCCTTGAGACCAAAATTTGAATTATCAAACTCATCCCATGCGCGTAAAGCAGAAGAATCATTTGTGATGCACACAATCGTTCAAAGTGAATTGTCCGGCGGCACCGCACGCAAAGTTTCCCTCCACATTTCCAAAATTTTGGCCTACCGCCAAAATATCTACCCCCGCCCCTCTTCCCCACCCACTTTTCTCCCTGAGCACAAGTCACATTTCCCCTGTTTCCTCCTTCCTTCCTTCCTTGCTAAGCTATAGCCGCTTCCTCGCTCTCGCCGTTTTGCATCGTACTGTCGGGGTCACCATGGTCTTCTTCAAAGACATCTCCAACGGTTCCTCCTCCGACGACTACTCCTTCACCACCCAGGTATGCCTCTCTTCTCTCTCTCGGGCTATGACTTGGAATGAAGGATTTCTACCTAGAGGTTGATTTGAGTCGTTTCTTCCTCTTGTAGCTCCCTAAGACCATCACTGGCAACAAATGGAGCGGGGTGGCTGAAGATCTATCTGCTCGTTTTCACCATCAATCTCCATGCATGAAGCTAGTTGCGTTTGATTCTGTGGACAGTGGGAGGAAGTTTCTGGCATGTGCAGAGAAGGTTAGACCCTCTTTCGTTGTTACAAATCATTTGTTAGATGTGATTCAGACATTGTCATGGTCCCAACCCATTCATACCACACCTTCAACCAAACGCATCCCAAGACAGTGTCATAGTTTGTACCTAGTATCTTAAATTGTTGCCATCTCATCAGCGGTGCCATTAGAAAATTATTTGGCATCGCTTCAGAAGTTTGTGCAGCCAACTTTGGTCCACACATCTAAGCAGCCAAGCAGTAAAATACTAAATCTTTATGACACGAAGGAACTGGGCATCGGAGCAACTATGTGCTCCGGAGTCCGAGTCCCTGATTTTTTTCCGCTGCATCGGCTCGCCAGTGCAGGGCACCGGTGCGAGATGTAGAAACAATTGTATTTACCCCAGTTTTGGCATACATAGTGGATGGCCTTAGTGCTATTAGTTCTATGTTACTAAATTTGTGCATGTACACACCTGTTAGTATCAATTTGTTGTCATCTAAACACTTTCGCTATGCTGTTGCAGTTATATTTACCTTCCACATAAAATGTTCAATTTGTTATTTACTGTACATGAGTAAGAACTTGTAGCGTCATTGTAGTTAATTATAGCTTCTGATGTTCCAGAATTTGGTTGTTGTCTCAGTACCAATTATTTCATTTTCACATTGATCTTTTTGAGAAGATATGTCATACTTAACATGTTTCTTCAGTTTTTCAAAATAAGCATTGGTTATTTTCTATGTTGCTATAAACCCATTTCCCCTACAATTGTTATTGATCTAGTTTTAAATATTATAGGATGAACGGAAGTGTTCTTACTTGGAGTGGGTTGATCAAGAGTGGCCACAGTCTTTGAAGATGTGCCTAACAAAGCTCTGGAGCATGTATGAGGAAGAGAACACACGTAGGCTTAGAGAAAGTCTTGTCAATGCTGAAGCATATTTCGAGATGCGGGATAAAAAGTTGAAGGTGGAGAATGAGCTCAGATTTTTTTTAAATCAGACTTTGCTAAGATGGTGTTGGCGAAGGAGGAGGCACTTTCCCAGTTGGCCCGTGCAAAACGGGTTCTTACTAAACTGAAAGCAGAGGTGGATAAGGCGAGCCTGGATGATCTCGATTAGGGAAATGAATATATTGTTCTTATGAAGTTGAACTAGCTATATGTTGTACTGTGTTGTTTTCATGTAGCTACCCTACTGTGATGTTATAATATACTTATGTGCCTGATATGAAATTGGCAAACAGGTGTTCGATATGAAATGTGAATTTTTGTAATACTGGAATTATTAATTGTAAACTAATAAACCTGCTAAATGTGTCATGGATCTTTGCAAACGGTTCTAGTAGTAAAAGCGCTTCTGATGGCCCAATGCCACATAGTTTTCTTCATCAAATTGTGTGTGATATAATTGATAAAAGCAAACAGTTAACCAAGGAATACCGCGTGTGATAGTTACACCTTTCAGACACAAGCCTACACATAAAACTGTGTGGGATGTACGTCCGAACGGAAACATTTTCCTTGGATTGAATGTGTGGGATGTACATAAGAACAGAAACGTATTCCTTGGATTGACTGTGTGCGATATACATACGAATGGAAATGTTTTTTCTGGGATTCACCATGTGGGATGTACATACCTACGGAAATGATTTTCTCGGATTACCATGTGGGCTGTACATACCTACGGAAATGATTTTCTCGGATTACCATGTGGGATGTACATACCTACGGAAATGATTAGGTTTCGATGCCTCACCCGATCGCACACGACCCCAGCTTCGGTCCCAGGAGGGCCTATCCCCGACGATTTCTGGGTCGTCTGGGAAGGACACCCTATCGCAAACACTCACTTGGCGACGGTTCCAAATGCCGTCGTGGAAAGGGGTTAAAACCCATTTGTTTAGGACCGACGCGCACCAGTGTAAGCGTCACAAACATCCCTAGAGTCTGTAGTAAAATAACACCATATGACACACATCAATCAACCCTAATGTTACCTAGATACTCCAATGTCACCACAAGTATCTGTGGGTCAATTATACGATATGCATCAAACAACTTCAGATTCATAATATTCAATCCAACACAAAGAACCTCAAAGAGTACCCCAAGATTTCTACCGGAGAAACAAGGACGAAAACGTGCATCAACCCCTATGCATAGGTTACCCCAATGTCACCTTGGGAATCCACGAGTTGAGTGCCAAAACATACATCAAATGAATCAATAGAACACCCCATTGTCACCATGCGTATACCACACGCAAGACAAACATCAAGTGTTCTCAAATCCATAATAGCATTCAATCCAATAACAGTGAAACCTCAAAGGTAAAACTCAATTCATCACAAGAAGATAGAGGGGGAGAAACACCATATGATTCAACTATAGTAGCAAAGCTAGCGGTACATCAAGATCATGCCATATCAAGAATAGAAGAGAGAAAGAGAGAGAGAGAGATCAAACACATAGCTATTGGTACATACCCTCAGCCCCGAGGGTGAACTACTCCCTCCTCGTCATGGAGACCGCTGGGATGATGAAGATGGCACCGGTGATGGTTTCCCTCTCCGGCAGGGTGTCGAAATGGCCCCGATTTGTTTTTTGTGGCTACAGAGGCTTGCAGTGGCGGAGCTCCCAATCTAGGTTTATTTCTAGGGGTTTTGGTATTTATAGGAATTTTTGGCATCGGGAACGAGTTAGGGGGGTCCACGAGGTGACGACAAGGTAGGGGGTGCGCCCTAGGGGGTGGGCGTACCCCCCACCCTTGTGGATGCCTCGGGACTCTTCTGGCCCAACTCTTTTGCTTCGGGGGCTTCTTCTGGTCCATAAAAAATCACTGTAAATTTTTAGCCCATTCCGATAACTTTTATTTCTGCACAAAAAATGACACCATGGTAGTTCTGCTGAAAACAACGTCAGTCCGGGTTAGTTCTAATCAAATCATACCAAAATCATATAAAATTGTTGCAAATATGGCATGCATACATCATAAATTATAGATACGTTGGAGACGTATCAGCATCCCCAAGCTTAATTCCTGCTCGTCCTCGAGTAGGTAAATGATAAAAGAAATAGTCTACGAAGTGTGAATGCTAGCAAGTGCACAAGTTTGATCAATGATAATTTCAATCACTTCTTCTAGCATCATTATATATCATAAAATGTAGCTCATCTCATAAAACTTCTCATGATCAAGTAGCAAGCTATTCACATGTTAAAGCATAGATCATAAACTTTATTGAAAACTAACAAACTATGTTATCAGTCATCAAACAATTGCAATTCATCTTATTTCCAGGAAGGGTCTATGTAAGAGCTTTGATTTAGCAAATCCCACATACTCAACTATCATATAGTCTTACATGATTGCTACCACTCAAAGCATATTTTTAGAATAAATAGCATCCATCGAACAGAGAGAAATATAAGGGCTTAATGTTTCGCCTCCCAACTTATTTATCATATAGATAATTGTCAACAATAATAATTCATGATCAAATATATTTGAATGGCCATATATACTTAGATCTTTCCCCACCACATGATGATTGCCAACTAAAGAGTAGGTTGGAATAAGAAGGATTACTATAGACTCTTGCATAAAAGTAAAAGATAGGCCCTTCGCAAAGGGAAGCAGGGATTTGCAGAGGTGCCAAATCTCAAAGCTTTTAAAACAGAGATGAAAATAATTTTGAGAGGTATGCTTTCATTTTCAACATAACAACCAAGAGTTCTCACTATCTTCCATGCTAGACACATTACGGGCGATTCCGAAACGGAATGGTAAAGTTTTTACTCCCCCACCACCAACAAGCACATTCCACGGCAGGTCCGAAACAACGGGTATCGTCCAACTATCAACAATCCTGGGGGAGTTTTGTTTGCAATTATATTTTGATTTGATTTGAGCATGGAACTGGGCATCCCAGTCACCAACCATTTTCCCGTGAATGATGAGCGGAGTCCACTCATCGTGAGAATAACCCACCTAGCATGGAAGATACTGACAGCACCTAGTCGCTACATGAGCGATTCAGGCATACAAAATAGATTATTATGTGAAGGTTTAGAGTTTGGCACATGCAAATTTACTTGGAATCGTAGGTAAATACCGCATATAGGTAGATATGGTGGACACTCATGGAAGAAACTTGGTTCAAGGATTTTGGATGCACAAGCAGTATTCCCGCTTAGTACAAAAATTTTGGCTAGCAAAAGATTCTAAATAGCAAGCACCACATGTTGGAGGATCCATAACAATATATCTTCTATACAAATATACCCAAACATAACTCATCATGTTGTCTTCCTTGTTCAAATTCAACTAATTTGCTCAAGTTAGGAAATAATTAATGGGGCTCACAATCATAGAAGATGTCCAAGATAGCATATTTATATGTGAAATCTCTATTCCTTCAATATCTTTCATGAATTGTTCAAGTGACCAATACTATGTTTGCTAACTTTCAATAAATTCACCATCTATACTTCTTATATGTGAAGTCATTACTCCCCATGGGATAAGCACACGAAACATTTATAAATTCAGATTTATGATATTCAATTCATTCAACCATTTACATACCCTCAGCCCCGAGGGTGAACTACTCCCTCCTCATCATGGAGACCGCCGGGATGATAAATATGGCCACCGGTGATGGTTTCCCCCTCCGGCAGGGTGCCGGAACGGGCTCCCGATTGGTTTTTCATGGCTATAGAGGCTTGCGTCGGCGGAACTCCCGATCTAGGTTTATTTCTGGGGGGTTTTGGTACTTATAGGAATTTTTGGTGTCGGGAACAAGTCAGGGGGGTCCACGAGGCGACGACAAGGTAGGGGCGCGCGCCCCACCCTTGTGGATGCCTCGGGACTCTTCTGGCCCAACTCTTTTGCTTCGGGGGCTTCTTCTGGTCCATAAAAAATGATCGTAAATTTTCATCCCATTCCAAGAACTTTTATTTCTGCACAAAAAACAACACCACGGTAGTTTTGTTGAAAACATCGTCAGCCCAAGTTAGTTCTAATCAAATCATACCAAAATCATATAAAATTATTGTAAACATGGCATGAATACATCATAAATTATAGATACATTGGAGATGTATCAGCCACCCCGATTACGGGTGCTACATGGAGCACCCACCACCGCCTTAGCCGTTGTAGTCCCCATACAATAGCACCCGCCGACGCGACCGTCTGATCCGGGCTCTAGGTCCCGATCCCTCGCGCGCTGCCCCATGGCCAGTCGTGCCCAACCCATCGTCATGCTGACGAGTAGGTCACCACCAGATCCGCCGCCCTACAATTCACGCCCCCTCGAGCAGGGCACACTGGCCCGGTCAAATATGACCTGAGGTCACACCCGCATGGATCCAGCCCTCCACTAGGCCCTCCACGGCGCCCTCTGATATCTCCTTTTTGGTGATCTAGTATTACACTACAAAAAATACACTTTCGTGATGATACGTGTTTGCCATAGTAGGTCACGTTTTCTGTCATGCATGTACATCCATGACGATTTTATGACAGAATCAAGATAGTCATACATGTGTTGTCGTAGAAGTGCTCCATGACATTACCAAAATTATCATCATGGAAGTGTCCACTTCCATGACGCTAAATGGCGCGTCATGGAAGTGCTTTCGTCAAGGGTAACCAACACGTGGCATCCACCGTAACGGGCCGTTGTTAAGCTATCGGGTTTGGTTTTGGATCCGATAACCCATTAGCAGCCCGGACCAATGGGGATTTTCCGCGTGTAAAATTCTCAATGGCCGAAGGAACCACATGTCGGCTCACCGTTGGGACAGATGTCATCCACTAATTGGACAGGAGGCGCTTATGATACGTCGACATGTGGCACGGCCCAACAGAGCCCCATTTCGGTGAAAAGGTCGGCCCGTTTGACTTGGTCAAAAGGTAGCAGGCCGGCCCATGGAAAGCCTATTAACGGCTTGTTCGTATATAGCCCATTTACGGCCCGCTAACTCACGGCCCGTTACGGCCTATTCGAATTAAGCCCAGTAGCTTCATCTAGGCCGTCCAATATGATTCCAGCCCGTTGTAACTTCCGACCCATGTATGGCCCATGATGTCTTTCGGCCCATATGAGGCCCTTTGTAACTCTTGGCCCATTAATGGCCCGTGGTGAAACTGGCCCGTAATGAACAGTGTACCACTTTATACCCATTAGCGGCCCATTATTCCATTGGGCTGTTTCCAGCCCGAGTTATCTTTCGGCCTTCTCAAGGCCCATTTATTCTTGGGCTCATTTCCAGCATTCGGTTACTTACGACCCGTTACTGGCCTTTTCTGCTTGTGGGTTAAATTCAGCCCGCGGTTACAGTCGACCCATTTGTGGCCCGTTAATCCGTTGGGCCGTTTTCATAGCATCATCAAATACGGCCGATTAATGACGACCCGTTATGGTCGGCCCATGAACGGACGATTCCAACTCTAGCCCGTTTACTACCCATGATGCGGTTTGTTATTGGACCATGTTTGGCCAATCGATCATACGGCCCGTAGAAGTCTCATAGATGCTACGGCCCATAGAAGGCCCATTGTTTCTACGGCCCATAGAAGGCCCATTGTTTCTACGACCCGTAGAAGGCTAATTGTTTCTACGGCCCGTAGGAGGCCCATGGTCACTACGGTAAATATGTAGCCCATGGTTATTGTGGCCTAGTTTTAATAAATAGGTTATTGCGGCCACGAGCAAACCGCGGAAAAAGAACTGCACTGACTACAAGCAAACAAACAAACAAGAAAACAAGGAAATAAATAAGCAAGCAACTTACGCTAGGCTATCACGACTATTACACATATTACATCCACTGGGCATTAAAGTTCGCCACCAGTGCAAATATAGGGAAGAAAGCAGCATATCACATACACTGGTTGTCAAAGTTGGCGACCGGTGCAAATAAACGCCTCAAGAAAACAAGTCCAGAACTGAAACCACTTCAGAAGAGCTCAAGAAAACAATATCCTGGGTACCCATAATGCTGGCAAGATGGTTAGCAAGGTTCTTGTCGGAGTAAATGAACACGGGTAGCCTAGCCGGCTCCCCCTGGCCCTTCTGAAAAAATTACGAGCCGATCCGGCCCTCAAGAATCCAAGACGTGGGGCCGCCTTCCCCTCGCCGGCTGTCTCCCAGACCGACTATCGGAAGGCGGCCCGACTTTATCCCTCATAAAGAAAGTCGTGGGAGGGCCGGCTCCAAGAAGCCGGCCGCGAGAAGGCCGACTTCAAAAAGCCGGCTCCCACAAAGCGGTCAAGACTGTACCCTCGAAGTCTGCATCCACATAATGGCGATGTGACGGGGCGTGGCTACAGTAAAGCCTGCCACCCCCGAATCCCGGAGCATGCCTGGCACAGTGCGCCGTACGGGAGGCCATGACCCGTCCTGCGCGGCACTGTTGCCATGTTGACCCTGATGTCATCCACGACGGGCTGCCAGCGCAGCCCACGGGCGGTGGGCCCCTTCGGGCAGAGAGACACCCGAAGGCGGCCAGGCCTCCCCCAGTCGGCCCAAGGCAGAGCCGGCTCCCCACAGCCGGCTTGCCGCCTCCCTCGAAGGAGACGCCCCATTAAGGAGACAACACGCGGTAAGGCTACAGCGATCACCCGCCGGACGGCGGCACTGTAGCCACGCCCACCTCGGCGAAGCCCTCGTCACCAGGATTGAGTAATAGTAACCAGCCACCGACAAGGCCCATGACAGTGGGGCCTGCCTGTCGACCAAGGAGCCGGCAGCCGGCGGGACCCACCAGCCGGCGGGCCGCAGCCGCCGGCGCAGAAGCCGGCGAGTGTAGACACAGACGGCTGGGCCCCACGCCCAGCTGGATTACCATTGTACCCCCGGGGGGTAGGCCTATATAAACCCCCCGGGGCACCCATGCAAAGGGTTGATCCAAACTAGTTCTAGACACCATATTGAGAGGGGAGGAGAGCTAGCCGTGCCCTTCCTCTTCTTCTCACAAAACAGCTCAAGGAGCATCATGTAGCTACTTGTCCATCTAGTGATCATGCGGAGACCCCGCAGAGCAGTAGTAGGGGTGTTATCTCCATGGAGAGCCCCGAAGCTGGGTAAGATTCGTCGGCGTGCATGTCTTCGCCTCATCCCGCTTCCAGGCACCGGCGACGTCTTACTGGCTCCCACAATGATAAGCCACCCGTTGGCATATGTCGCACCTACCACCCGACATTTGGCGCCCACCGTGGGGCCAGGTGCACCATCGTCCGGAGACCTATTCTGGAAGGGAACCCTCTTCCTCCCCAGCGAGCGTAGCCATCCCGGCACGCCCGACGGCGCTTGCCACGATGCGCTGCAAGGCGTCACCAACGCCTGCGCAGCGAGCGGCCTTGCCGATCTCCTCGGCCAGCTCCACGTCTCCGGCGGGCCTGCTGTGGACTTGGAGTCTGTTGGCTCCACCGATCCGATGACTGTCGACTCCGACATGGCTTCGCTCGACACTTTCCCCACCGACGTCACGATCTACAACGACCCGCTTCCCCGGGCCGATGGCCGCGATGCTGTCACCACCGAGGTGATGGTCATTGGCCACGGCGGCGCTTCTGGCGAGAGCGCCCACGACGCCCCGCATGCGGCGGTCCACGACTTGTCCATCCCCCTACCGGCCGATGCCGACGCCGAAGCACTGGAGGCTCGCCGCCTCGCCCTCCTCGCGGAGGGCCGGAAGTTGGCTTCCATGAGACGCCTCACTGAGGCCCACCGGCGCGAAGCCGACCGCGCCGCCTTTGGCACGCCGCCCCCAGGCAGGCCCAGCCGGGCCCGCATTGTCAGACAGCGCGGCACTATCGTCGCCGACACGCTAGGAGTCGACCGCCCAGTCTACGCCACTCCACTCGAGAACCTGCGCGCCGCCCAGGCGGCCGTAGACGAGCTAGACAGATTGGGGGCCGAAGAACTCCCCCACATGACCAGACGCATCCAGCAGCTAATCGATGTGGCCGCGCAGCGGCACGAAGCCAACGCCCGCGCGGAAATCCCTCCCCCGCGCCGAGATCACGGCGCGACGTCTCGGACGCCGACTACGGGTAAAACCCGCGCGCGGCATGAGAAAGAGCCGGCTGCCAGCCGAAGCCGAACCCGAATCTCCATCGAGCGAGACGCAGAAGGCCATCCCTGGGTCGTGGAGTGGTGGGGCAACCGCCTCCGCCTCAGCCCCGTGGGTAGAGACATCCCACCCCACCGCCTGTTGCGCATCCGACTCTCAGCGGCTGACTAGGTCGCCGCGAAGGAGTCGGCGAGAACGACGCCCGCCATCGGATCGACCGCCTAGCGCGATCCCTGGCGCTGGAAGAAGAAGATGATGTCGGCCCGCCTTGCTTCGGCCCCCGCATCCGCGACAAGCCTTTCCCCAAAGGGTTCTCGCTCCCAAGAGACACGCCCAAGTACAACGGCTCCGTAAAGCCAGAAGATTGGTTGATCGACTATTCCATGGCGGTTAGCATAGCAAACGGCAACAGGCGCGTTGCCGTGAAGTACGTGCCCCTCATGTTGCAAGGCACGGCGTGGAGCTGGCTCAACAGCCTCAAGCCATACAGCATCAACAACTGGCTAGACTTCACAGAAGCCTTCGTCTGCAACTTCACCAGCACCTACAAGTGGGCTCCCAAGCTTAGACAGCTCTCCTTGTGTGTACAAGGCCCCGCCGAGTCCACCCATGACTACCTCACGCGTTGGGCCGAGCTTCGCAACTCTTGCGAAGGGGTGCACGAGGTGCACGCCATAGAGTACTTCACTGCCGGGTGCCGAGAAGGCACCCTCCTCAAGCACAAGCTCCTCTGCGACGAGCCGACTACCCTCGACGAGCTTCTGGTCATAGCGGACAAGTACGCCACCGCCGACTCCTCAATGAAGACCGAACTCCGGTTAGACACGTCCGGGAAAGTACTCAACCCGGGGCCCAAGACGCCGGCTGGGGACTCCGGCCGACGCCCACACCAGAACGACCACAAGCGCAAGGGCCCCGTGCCGCCCTCCACCAGTCGGCAGGTGGCCACAGTCGAAGACGAGCAGCCCGAAGGGCGGCCCGCACCCAAGAAGCAGAGGGGCGGCAAGCCGGCTTGGCAGCCGGCCTTCTCCTATGAGCAAACTCTCGACGCCCCATGCAAGTTCCACAGCGGCGCGAAGCCGTCCAACCACACAACCCGGAAGTGCCACTGGCTCACCCGAATCTCCAAAGGCGAAGGGCTCGCACCGCCTCCGCCTGCCGGTCCGCCGCCTCCGGCTCCGCAGCCGCCGACCGCTCGGCCTGCAGTCAGAGCCGTGCATGATGAGTTCCCCGACGAGCATGCCGCCTATGTCGTCTTTACAAGCCAGCCCGAAGACCGGCGCGGCAGACGCCGAGAGCACCAGGAAGTCAGCATGGTCGCTGCCAACCCCGCCGAGCACATGCACTGGCAGAAAAACCTATCAGCTGGAGCTGGGCCGACCACCCAGAGGTGATGCCATCTCTCGGCTCGTATGCGTTGGTTCTGGATGCCACCCTTGCAACGGACAGACGCACCGCCTACTTCTCCCGCGTGCTGATAGACGGCGGAAGAAGCATCAACATCCTGTACCGTGACACCCTGGAGAAGCTGAACGTCAAGACGAAGCAACTCATGCCTACTCAGACTGTGTTCCATGGCATTGTACCTGGCCTGTCCTGCGCCCCCATTGGCAAGATCCAGATTGATGTACTCTTTGGGGACAAGGATCATTTCCGCCAGGAAGCGATCTGGTTTGAAGTGGTGGACCTGGAGAGCCCCTACCATGCATTGCTTGGCCGCCCTGCCTTGGCCAGGTTCATGGCAGTTCCCCACTATGCTTAGCTCAAGATGAAGATGTCGAGCACCAAGGGCGTCATCACCATAGCCGGTGATTACAAGAAGTCCTCTGAGTGCGCAGCAGCCAGCAGCCGGCTGGCCGAGTCCCTTGTGATTGCCGAAGAAAAGAAGATGTTGGACCGAGTTGTGGCCATGGCTGGCAAACAGTCGGCCTTGTCCACCGATCCCAAGGAGTATGATGCCCAAGGATCTTTCCAGCCGGCCAAGGAGACGAAGAAGACACCCCTTGACCCTGAGCACCCAGAAAGGTTTGCTGTCATCGGGGAAAACCTAAACAACAAATAGGAAGGCGAGCTCGCCGACTTCCTCTGTGAGAACCGGGACATCTTTGCATGGTCCCCCAAGGACATGCCGGGTGTTCCGAAGGAATTCGCCGAGCACAAGCTACACGTCTGAGAAGACGCAAAACCAGTCAAACAACCCCTCCGCCGACTGTTGAAGGAGAAAAGAAGGGTTGTGGGAGAGGAGATAGCCCGGCTTCTGGCAGCCGGCTTCATTATGGAGGTTTTCTTTCCAGAGTGGCTCGCCAACCCAGTCCTCGTGCTAAAGAAGAACAACAAGTGGTGCATGTGCATAGACTACACGAGCCTCAACAAGGCTTGCCCTAAAGATCCCTTTGCCCTGCCAAGGATTGATCAAGTGATAGACTCCACGGCCGGATGCGAGCTGTTGAGTTTCTTGGATGCTTACTCAGGATACCACCAGATAAAGCTAGATCCGGCTGACCGCCTGAAGACCGCCTTCATCACGCCATTCGGAGCTTTCTACTACCTAACCATGACATTCGGCTTAAGAAATGCCGGTGCCACTTTTCAGCGTTGCATGCAGAAGTGCCTCCTCAAGCAGCTCGGCAGAAATGCCCACGTCTACGTAGACGACATTGTGGTGAAGACGGAGAAGTGCGGCACCTTGCTGGAAGACCTCAAGGAAACATTTGAGAACCTGCGCCGGTTCCAGATCAAGCTCAACCACGAGAAATGCGTGTTCGGAGTGCCAGCTGGCAAGCTCCTAGTTGTCCTGGTCTCCGAACGCGGCATCGATGGCAACCCTGTAAAGATCAAGGCCATTGAGAGGATGGCGATTCCCACCAAGCTTCGCGACGTCCAGAAGTTCACCGGGTGCTTGGCCTCCCTAAACTGCTTCATCAGTCGGCTCAGAGAAAAAGGTCTCCCCCTCTACCGCCTCATGAAGAAGACCACTCACTTCGAGTGGAATGACCAATCTGACCAAGCTTTTCACGAGCTGAAGAAGATGCTGGCCACGCCGCCTGTCCTGGCAGCGCCGACTGAGAAAGAGCCCATGCTCCTCTACATTGCTGCAACCAGCCGGGTGGTCATCACCATCATCGTAGTCCAGCGCCCAGAAGAGGGCCGAGCCCAGCCGGTCCAGAGGCCGGTGTACTATTTGAGCGAGGTGCTGTCTACCTTGAAGCAGAACTACCCGCACTACAAGAAGATGTGCTATGGCGTGTACTTCGCCGCCAAGAAGCTGAAGCCCTACTTCCAAGAGCATCCCATCACGGTTGTATGCACCGCCCCGCTTGCCGAAATCATAGGCAGCCGGGATGCATCCGGCCGGGTGGCGAAATGGGCTATCGAGCTAGCCCCCTACACGATCTTCTACCAGCCCTGCACCGCCATCAAGTCCCAAGCATTGGCCGACTTCCTCATCGACTGGGCCAAGACCCAGTACCTGCCGCCAGCTCCTGACTCCACTCATTGGCGCATGCACATTGATGGGTCCAAGATGCGCACCGGCGTGGGAGCCGGCGTCATCCTCACCTCTCCCAAAGGCGACAAGCTCAGATACACGCTGCAAATTCACTTTGCCGCCTCCAACAATGTGGCCGAGTACGAGGCGCTCATACACGGGCTCCGGCTTGCAAAAGAGCTTGGCATACGCCGGATCCTATGTTACGGTGACTCGGACTTGGTAGTCCAGCAGTCATCCGGCGACTGGGACGCCAAGGACGCAAATATGGCAAGCTACCGCTTCCTTGTTCAGCAGATCAGCGGGTACTTTGAAGGATGCGAGTTCCTCCACGTACCGCGAGCCGACAACGAGCCAGTTGATACCCTGGCTCATATAGGCTCCACTCGGCAGGCAATACCAACCGGTGTCTCTCTGCAAACGTCTCCTCAAGCCGTCTATCAAGCCGTCTCCAGAGTCCGATTCCATCTTCGTGCCGCCTGACCTCGACGCGGCCGGATCCGGCTCGAAGAACCAAGCAGGTGACCCGGGGACTTTGATAGTCGGCCCGGGGACGTCAATAGGCCGCTCGGGGACTTCCGTAGTTATGCCCGACCCGGGGACTGCCACACCCGGCTCAGGGACTGCGGTAGTCGGCCCGGAGACTGCACCAACACAACAGGCGGCGGCTGACTCCAGCATTTCACCACCCAGCCCGCCCGCCCTGGTCGCAGTAGCCGTGTTGGCAATAGAAGAAGTCGCAGCTCCATCATGGGCTCAGTCCATCCTCAACTTCCTAATAAACCAAGATCTACCGGCTGACGAAACAGAGGCAAGACAAGTCCAACGCCGAGCCGGAGCATACACAATCGTCAATAGAGAGCTCGTCAAGCGCAGTGTCACTGGAGTCCTCCAGTGATGCGTCGAGCAAGAGAAGGGCATTGCAATCCTCAGAGACATCCACCAAGGAGAATGCGGCCACCATGCGGCCTCAAGATCACTCGTCACCAAAGCTTTCCGCCATGGTTTGTTTTGGCCGACTTCTTTGGATGACGCCAAGGAGTTAGTTAAACATTGTAAAGGGTGCCAACTCTTCAGCTCCAAGCAACACATGCCGACTTCGGCACTCAAGACCATTCCCCTCACTTGGCCCTTCGCCGTTTGGGGACTGGACATGGTGGGCCCATTCAAGACGGCGCGCGGCGGCATGACACATCTGCTTGTCGCTGTGGACAAATTCACCAAATGGATTGAGGCAAAGCCGATCAAGAAGCTGAATGGGCCGACTGTCGTGACATTTATCGCAGATATAACAACTCGGTACGGCGTGCCACATAGCATCATCACCGACAATGGCACAAATTTTGCCAAGGGAGCCTTGGCACGTTTCTGCGCGACGCAAGGCATCTAGTTGGACTTAGCGTCCGTTGCCCACCCACAGTCAAACGGCCAGGTCGAGCGAGCCAACGGCCTCATCCTTTCCGGCATCAAGCCCCGACTGGTCGTACCACTGGAACGTTCAGCCGGCTGTTGGCTCGATGAGCTGCCGGCCGTCCTCTGGAGTCTGCGCACTACCCCAAACAAGTCAACCGGCTTCACTCCTTTCTTCCTTGTGTATGGTGCCGAGGCGGTCATCCCAACTGACATCGAGTTCGACTCGCCTCGGATAACCATGTACACGGAGGCGGAGGCCAAGAAAGCACGAGAAGACGGCGTCGACCTGCTGGAAGAAGGCCGGCTGTTAGCCCTCAGTCGGTCCGCCATCTACCAGCAGGGCTTGCGCCGCTACCACAGCCGGAAGGTCAGGCCAAGATCCTTCCAAGAGGGCGATCTTGTGCTCCGGTTGATCCAGCGAACAGCCGGCCAGCACAAGCTCTCGGCCCCTTGGGAGGACCCCTTCTTCATCAGCAGAGCTTTAGGCAACGACTCCTACTACCTGATCGATGCGCAGAAGCCGAAGGCACGCAAGAGAGATGATTCCGGCAAGGAGTCGGAACGACCATGGAACGCCAACCTCCTCCGAAGATTTTATAGTTGAAATGCAATATGTATCACGCTAACTTTTGTACTAAGTACGAGACAATAGGCCCCCCGAGGAGAGCTCGGGGACTGCCATCTTTTATCTATAAATGAAGAATATCATGCTTATGACCTTGTCATTACTTTCACTTTTTTCGTCCGACACCGGGTTCGACTAGTCGGCCCGGGGACTGGCCGCCTGGAGTTATATTAAAAGTCCTACCCGCGGTCAGACAAGTAGTGTGCCGGCACCCAAGCCTTCTCTTGCCAAAAGTCGCAGTTCGAAGAACCGGCGGTCCGGCTGGCAAGAGTTAAAGGCAGGAAAGGACGCCCACACGAAAAACGGCTAGGGACTAACGGACTAATATAACAAAAGCTGGTTTTTCTCCCACCGCCGACCGACTACCAGAGTAGCTGGCCGGCCGGCTTCCATTCACCTCGCTTCAATCTAAGAAAGCTCGAGTACTTGCCTTCCCAAAAGGGGAAGGCGGCAAAGGAAACAGCCTAAGGATAAAAAGCATACGTGAATGGAAACCAAACACGCACACGATCATATTTACACAAAAGGCCTTCAAAAGGCCAGCATTCAACATAGTTCGAATACACCCCTAGTGGGTGGAACTGCGCAAGTTTAATAAAAATTGTTCAAAGGGTAACAAGCAGGAAAAGCAAGGACGGCAGTTTAGGCCAGGGAGCGACTGGCGAGTCGGGCAGGTCGGTGGAGATGGCAGTGCCGGCTGGAGGAGTGGCCGGCTGGCGAACCTCGGCATGATCACCGCCTCCCACAGAGGGCGCGCTAGCACGCGCCTCGTTTCTAGAGGCACGGTCAGGCTGAGGCTGGCTGGCCGCTTCACCGGCCGGCTCAACATCTTCGCCTTCCTCTCCTTCGTCGTCTTCGCCTTCATCGCTGGAGGCGATCTCCTCTGCCGAGTCCTCACCCACTGCCGGGTCCAGCCCGAACCACTCCTCCGGCTGGGCAACACCGTCGTCATTTATTTCAGGAGCGAAGACGCTGACGTCAGTGCACTCGGCGATCGTCGAGGCACGTTGAGCGATAGCCGGCTGCACCTCCTCCATCTCCTCGTCGGCCTCCAGCCGCCAGGTGCGCAGCTGGTCCAGGTTCAGCCCGGGATACTAGGCTCGGACGAACTCCAGCACCCGCCCAGCTCCAAGCCGGGCCGCCGATGCCTTTCAGGCCTCGAAGCGGCCAACTGCAACCTCCAGCCAGTCGGCAGTCCGACTCGGGGTGCGGGGAATCGTTTCGCCTGGACAGAGGGCGGCCAACACCTGCGCCCCGGCGCGCTGGAGGCTGCGGAGCATGCGGTGGGCCGGCTGCAGCCGGGCTTGGACTGCCAAGAGTTGCTCCTCAAGCGTCCGGCTCGCGTCCGGCGCAATTTCAGCCCCCGCCTGTCGGTGCGCCTCGTGATGGGCTTTGATGGTTTGGGTGGTGAAGACGGAGTAGCCGGGAAAGTAGTCTGCACAGAGAACAAAAGCAGCACAAGTCGGAACACAAATCAGGGGGCAAGGGGCAAGCAAGGAATGAGGAAGGCGGCTTGCCATCGATCAGATCCTCGATACGACCGAAGCCCTCGCTCAGCGCTTGTTTTGCCTCAGCCTAGCCCGCCGCTTCGGTCTCGAACTCGGCCTTCAGGGCGTCCTTGCTGTCCTGCGCCTTCTTCAGGGCCGCCTTGTGGCTCTCCTCCTGGTCGGCCAACTTCTTGGCCAGGCGGTCACGCTCCAAGACCAAGGCGTTGTACTCGGCTTCCTTGGCACGAAGGGCGGCCTGGGCCCCGCTGAGCTGCCCCCTCAAGTCGGCATTGGCTCCTGCAAGCATGAAGACAAAGGAAAAATCAATAAGGAAGAAGTCGTCAAGGAAGATCCGACCCGACTGCTCAGCAGTCGGCCCGAATCTCGGGGACTACACCCAGTGGGTGTGCTGACGTGCCCCCACAGGAGATGAGCGAAACAAAGCACGCACTCCGGCTGCTGGTCAGGTCCTCGGTTCTCCGGCCCAGCTCTTGACCCTGGGAGTTGAAGGCAGCAGCGCGGAGGTTATGATACTTCTGGAAGATCAGACAGGAGGCGAGGATAAGATAGTTGTCAGGACCTAGAAAGTTCCAAGCCGCCTGCGCAGCAGCCGACTCGGAACTCAGGGACTACACCCAGTGCGTGCGCTGACGCGCCCCCACGGAAGAAATCAAAAGAGCAAAATAACCAAGGCCAGAAGGCTCACCGGGATGACGGCCCGCGTCGCGAGGAACTCTTGGGTGTATCGCTGCAGCGAGGCGGGCTGGGCTTGAAGCCGGTTCCGGACCTCCTGGGCCGCCGCATTCAGCTCGCCCGTGCCCCTGCTCGGAGTCCACTCGGACGTGCTGACGCTGGCCGCCTCCAGGGCCTCTGCCGTCTGGCTGGAGCCCGCCGCTCGGTGTGGCTCCGGCGCGGAGGTACCTCCCCCCACGCACCGGCGCAGTGCTGGCTGCACCTCGAGGCCGGCCCCTGCTTCCGGCTCGCCCCCGGCCGGCTGCTCCGGCGCCGCGGCTGAGTGGCCGCTTTGGCCCGCTCCAGTCGGCGCCATCTGCGGCGCCCCCTCCACGAAGACTATGTGGTCCTCCCTCCGCTCCATCACCGGCGGGTCTTGGTCGACCTCCTCCGACGGGGGCACGGGGATGTCAGGGGCCACGGCGCGGAGGGGAACGATGAGCAGCGGAGGCTGGTTGTGCGAGGCCTCCGCCTCCATCTCCGCGGCTGCCGCCTCCGCCCAGGCCTTGGCCGCCGCGTCAGCCTGCTCCTTCGCCGCCTGGGCGGTCCTTCGCTCCACCGCCTCACGCTCCTCCCACGCCTCTCGTGCGTTCCGCTCCGTGGCCTCCCTAAGGTCGGCGCGGGGATCCACGCGATGGGAGCCTGAGGACCCTCCAGTCGGCCCGACTACGGAGCCGCCAGGACCTCGCTCAAGGGAAAGTGGTGCCCTGCCCGACGAGCAAAGAAAGGTTTAGAAGAGCTTAAATCGAAAAGGACAACAAAAAAATATATACAAGACGTTCGACGACTTACGCCGAGATCACCTGCGGCTGTTTCACCGCCTTGCGGAAGCGGGCCGCCTTTGCGGCCGCCTCATCCCGCTTGGTCGCCGTCGTGGAAGCCTTGGATTTCTTTGGCCGGCTCCCGAAGAAGGTCGACGCGGCCCGGCGCTTCTGCGCGTCGCCACGGGCAGCCGGCGCGGCAGACGGGCCCGCGCCTTGATGATCAAGCGCCGGCTGGCGGTGCGGGGCGGCTTCGACCTCGTCGTCGTCCGGCCAGTCCTCGAAGCCGGCCCCGAGCCCCGCGCCTCCTGCCTCGTCGCCCTCCCCCATGATGGCATCTTCCATGGCAGGCGCTCCCAGACCCGGATCATCGACGTCGTCCACCGTGCGGTCGGGGAGGAGCTGGCGCTCTACCCCTGTGGCCCCGGCCGTCGGCGGAAGAAGAGGGTTCTGCTAAGGGCAAACCAACCGATCAGAGGTCAGCCTTCATGAGGCCGTCTACAAAAAGGAAGAAAAGAAGAAAAACTTACGGCAGGCGGAGGGTTGGCGCGAGAATACGGCCCCTTGCCATATCGCCAATCCTCGGCGAGCTTGTAGTTGGAGATGTAGTTCACCATGTAAGACACCTCTGCATGAGGCATCTCCCTGGTGCTCAGCCGGCACGGGTCGAAGCGGCCGCTCATCTGGCAAATCATGTGAGGCCGGCCTTGGAGCGGAAGTACTCGGCGCTCCACGAAGGCGGCCACCAAGTCGGCTCCGGTTAGGCCCTCCAACTGGATCATCACCCGGAGCCGGGAGACGGCTGCGTTCCCGGCCTGAGACAACGACCTGGCTTGGTAGCTCCACGAAGGTTGCCTCCCAGCCGGCGGGCCAGCTACGTAAGCCGGCAGGTTGATGTAGTCGCCTTGCTGGGCGATGTTCTTCACGTAAAAGTAGGACTTCTGCCATAGCTTCACCGACTAGATCAGCGGGATGGGCGGGAACGGATTGTTCTCGCCCCTCCGCCTCATGGCAATGAAGGCTCCGTAGAGCTTGCTCTGGAAGAATTCTCCCCAGAGCTTGCTCTGGAAGAATTCTCCCCAGAGCTTGCTCTGGAAGAATTCTCCCCAGAGCTCAAGAGTGGGGAGAACCCCAAGAAAGCCCTCGCACAGGGTGACGAAAGCCGACAGCAGCATCACCGCGTTGGGCGTGAGGTGATGCGGCTGGAGGTTGTAGAATTCAAGGAAAGCTCGAAGGAATCCGCTCGTCGGAAGGCCGAAGCCACGCAGGCAGTGCGAGCGGAAGATCACCCGCTCGCCCTCCTCCGGTGCCGGCGAAATCTCCCTCGCCGGTGCCTGACGAACCCGCACAAAGTTCTCGCCCGGCAGGCGCCGCATCCGGCGGAGGAACTCGACTGGTCCTCGTGGACGTTGGAGCCATCCCACGAGCTCGACAACACCATGGGAGCGACGCGGCGAGGAGCAAGACGATGCGACGGCGGAACGGCGCGGCAATGGGTTGCTGCGGCGGTGAAGGGAAGAAGAAGGAAGGCGAGAAGGGGCGGAGCGAGGGAGAGCGTGCGAGCCTCTGCCGCTCCCCCTCCTCCCCCTACTTATAGACCCGCGCGGCGGAGCCGAGGGGGCGTGGTATGGGGGAACGTGGGATCAGTTGCGCCCACTCCCCCACGTCCCGCGATTATTGCGCCCTGATGGCGTAATAAAACCACTGCGGGAAGGCGAGCGGTCCGTGTGGGCCACAGAAGATCCGTGCTCGGGCCGAGGCCTAGGAGTGGCGGGCCCGGGCCTGCGGCGGCGTCCCGTCGCGCGCGTGCGTTGGCAGGATTTCCTTGCCACGTGGCCCGCGGGATGGCGCGCGGTCAGCTCGCGGGGCGACCCGCGTTCCCGCCTACGAGAAACGGAGCTTTCCGAAGACAGCGCACACAAGCAAAGCCGGCCCCTCAGGATAGGAAGCTGACCAAGCTTCTCGTCCCTTTGTCAGCCTCGAAGCTCGATCAGCTTCGGGGACTACTGTCGGAGTAAATGAACACGGGTAGCCTAGCCGGCTCCCCCTGGCCCTTTTGAAAAAATTACGAGCCGATCCGGCCCTCAAGAATCCAAGACATGGGGCCGCCTTCCCCTCGCCGGCTGTCTCCCAGACCGACTATCGGAAGGCGGCCCGACTTTAGCCCTCATAAAGAAAGCCGTGGGAGGGCCGGCTCCAAGAAGCCGGCCGCGAGAAGGTCGACTACAAAAAGCCGGCTCCCACAAAGCGGTCAAGACCATACCCTCGAAGTCTGCATCCACATAACAGCGATGTGACGGGGCGTGGCTACAGTAAAGCCTGCCACCCCTGAATCCCGGAGCACGCCTGGCATAGTGCGCCATACGGGAGGCCATGACCCGTCCTGCGCGGCACTGTTGCCATGTTGACCCTGATGTCATCCACGACGAGCTGCCAGCGCGGCCCACGGGTGGTGGGCCCCTTCGGGCAGAGAGACACCCGAAGGCGGCCAGGCCTCCCCCAGTCGGCCCAAGACAGAGCCGGCTTCCCACAGCCGGCTTGCCACCTCCCTCGAAGGAGACGCCCCATTAAGGAGACAAGACGCGGTAAGGCTACAGCGATCACCCGCCGGACGGCGGCACTGTAGCGACGCCCACCTCGGCGAAGCCCTCATCACCAGGATTGAGTAACAGTAACCAGCCACCGACAAGGCCCATGACAGTGGGGCCTGCCTGTCGACCAAGGAGCCGGCAGCCGGCGGGCCGCAGCCGCCGGCGCAGAAGCCGGCGAGTGTATACACAGACGGCTGGGCCCCACGCCCAGCCGGATTACCATTGTACCCCCCGGGGGTAGGCCTATATAAACCCCCCGGGGCACCCATGCAAAGGGTTGATCCAAGCTAGTTCTAGACACCATATTGAGAGGGGAGGAGATCTAGCCGTGCCCTTCCTCTTCTTCTCACAAAATAGCTCAAGGAGCATCGTGTAGCTACTTGTCCATCTAGTGATCATGCGGAGACCCCGCAGAGCAGCAGTGGGGGTGTTATCTCCACGGAGAGCCCCGAAGCTGGGTAAGATTCACCGGCGTGCATGTCTTCGCCTCATCCCGCTTCCAGGCACCGGCGACGTCTTACTGGCTCCCACAATGATAAGCCACCCGTTGGCATATGTTGCACCTACCACCCGACAGTTCTTAACTTTCTCTTGTTTGGCGCTTAAACCCTCCAGCGCTTGCTGTTGCACCAGAAAGTATGCATATGAATTCTGCAAGGACTTCCTCAGTCCGTCGGCTTCGGGTTGCAACACATCTGATCGATGTCTTTCAACTTGAAGTTGAGACTCAAGAAGATGAACTGATTCATGCAGCAAGTTCGAAGAGCTTGTGCCAGCAGTAGTGGCTAGTAACTTGAACACTACATCAAGACATGACTTTTGGGTTGTCTCGCTATCATCAAGATAGTTTTTATCAGCTTTCTTGGAGACCAACAGGGACGTCTCACTATATTGAACCTTATCTGCATTACTTCCTTTACCATTGCATAACGGGGTACTCTTCTCCAATATATTGTCCACATTCTAAAAGAGAAACAAGCATACACATCACAGGTTTACCATGTTGTATATGGAACTCATTTTGGTAATCATTTCAGTAGTAAAGTGGACGGGCTAACAGCATGAAACAAACATATATCTATGTACCATGGTCACTATATGGTCTATATCATTCTAGTTTTTGTTGCCAATTCAAGATAGAGACACAGTTCAAATAATATTTGTTCAAGACAAAGTAGAATAGATAGAATATAAGTGTGGGAAATTACAGAGCAATAACAACACTTGTAATGTGCATGACATGAGAACATAACTTTTTATTCAATTGAAACTGAAATCAACATAGAGCAAGTTACAACAGCAAACCAGTTTAAGAAACAGGTTTAAAACATACCCGTTGCTCCATTGGATTTTCAATTCCATCCTTCAAATTTGAAAATAGTTGGTATGAGTAAATACAGTGATGCAAGAGCAAAGGAGTATGAACCATAGCTACAGAACCTGACCTGAGAACAATTCTTCTTCTACTTTAAGTGTTGAGTTGGGTTTCGGGGTGGTGGTCCTCGTGCTTTGGGCACTTCAGTTCCATTACTATCTGCTCGTGTTTGGGTGCTCTGCGGTGCAGACAGTGCTGTGTCAACTGGAACTAGGTTGGGGTTAGAAGGGGTGTAGCTGGTTCTCTGTCAAACGGGGTAGGGTGATACATCTCCAACGTATCTATAATTTTTTATTGTTCCATGCTATTATATTATCTGCTTTGGATGTTTAATGGGATTTACTATGCACTTTTATATTATTTTTGGGACTAACCTATTAATCGAAAGCCTAGTGCAAATTGTTGTTTTTTTGCCTATTTCAGTGTTTCGCAGAAATGGAATATCAAACGGAATCCAAACGGAATGAAACCTTCGTGAGGATCTTTTTTGGAACAAACACAATCCAGCGGACTTGGAGTGGACGTCAAGGAAGCAGCGAGGCGGCCACGAGGTAGGGCGGCGCGCCCAGGGGGGACAGGCACGCCCCCCACCCTCGCAGGCCCCTCACAGCTCCACCGACCTACTTCTTTCGCCTATATATACTCTTATACCCTGAAACCATCGGGGAAAGCCACGAAACACCTTTTCCACCGCCGCAACCTTCTGTACCTGTGAGATCCCACCTTGGGCCCTTTTCCGGCGCTTCGCCGGAGGGGGATTCGATCACGGAGGGCTTTTACATCAACACCATAGCCTCTCCAATGATGTGTGAGTAGTTTACCACAGACCTTCGGGTCCATAGTTATTAGCTAGATGGCTTCTTCTCTTTCTTTGGATCTCAATACAAAGTTCTCATCGATCTTCTTGGAGATCTATTTGATGTAATTCTTTTTGCGGTGTGTTTGTCGAGATCCGATGAATTATGGATTTATGATCAAGATTATCTATGAACAATATTTGATTCTTCTCTGAATTCTTATATGCATGATTTAATATCTTTGCAAGTCGCGTCGAATTATCAGTTTGGTTTGGCCTACTAGATTGATCTTTCTTGTAGTGGCAGAAGTGCTTAGCTTTGGGTTCAATCTTGCGGTGTCCTTTCCCAGTGATAGCAAGGGTAGCAAGGCACGTATTGTATTGTTGCCACCGAGGGTAAAAAGATGGGGTTTATATCATATTTCTTGAGTTTATCCCTCTACATCACGTCATCTTTCCTAATGCGTTACTCTGTTCTTATGAACTTAATACTCTAGATGCATGCTGGATAGCGCTCGATGTGTGGAGTAATAGTAGTAGATGCAGAATCGTTTCGGTCTACTTGTCACGGACGTGATGCCTATGTTTATGCTCATGCCTAGGTATTCTCACAACTATGCGCTTTTCTATCAATTGCTCGGTAGTAATTTGTTCACCCACCGTAATATTTGCTATCGTGAGAGAAGCCACTAGTGAAACCTATGCCCCCCGGGTCTATTTTACATCATATTAGTCTCCCGTCTACTAGCTATCTCTGTCGCCTTTTACTTTGCAATCTTTACTTTCCAATCTATACAACAAAAATACCAAAAATATTTATCTTATTATCTTTATCAGATCTCACTTTTGCAAGTGGCCGTGAAGGGATTGACAACCCCTTTATCGCGTTGGTTGCAAGGTTCTTGATTATTTGTGCAGGTACTAGGTGACTTGTGTGTAGTCTCCTACTGGATTGATACCTTGGTTCTCAAAAACTGAGGGAATACTTACACTACTTTGCTGCATCACCCTTTCCTCTTCAAGGGAAAACCAACACATGCTCAAGAGGTAGCAAGAAGGGTTTCTGGCGCCGTTGCCGCGGAGATCTATGCCAAGTCAAGACACACCAAGTACCCATCACAAACTCTTATCCCTCGCATTATATTATTTGCCATTTGCCTCTCGTTTTCCTCTCCCCCACTTCACCTTTGTCGTTTTATTCGCCCCTCGTCTGTTCGTCCTTCTATTTGCTCCCGTTACCATGTGCCTTCTATTAGCTTGCATCTTCGCTTGCTAAATATCTATTGTTATGGATCCTCGTCATCTTGCTAATCTTTTTAAAAGATCCATTTTTGATGAACCAATTTCTAGTGAGTTGAGTGCACTAGATTATCTTTATGAGGTTTTGCTTGAAATTCGTGAATATGAAAATTGTGATAAAGTGCTTTATGAAGTGATTCACAATAGATCTTTGAATAAAAAGAATGATTGCAATGATGTTATTATAAATTCTATGAATGTCATTTGTGCTAATAATATGCAAAACCCTAAGCTTGGGGATGCTAGTTTTGCCATGTCCACTACTTGTTGCAATGATCATGATAGAGGTGATTCTTCTTATGATCTTGAAAATTTATTTAAGCCCCATGATGAATATGAGATTGATAATAATGTTTGCAATAATATTGAAAGTGGGTTTGGAAGAGTGTCAACTTTAGATCCCACATATTTGGAGAATGTTCAATCTTATGAAGTTTTTGATAAAAGTGGGTTTGGAGAGGTCATGACTTTAGTTAATGTTAATCCCACTATTTTGGAAGAGTGTCAACTTTGCATACATGTGGATCGTGTTAAGAATATGTTTTGTGATAGCTATATTGTTGAATTTGCTTGTGATCCTACATGTAACTATTATGAGAGAGGAAAATATGGTTGTAGAAATTTTCATGTTACTAAATTACCTCTCTTCATGTTGAGATTGCTATCGCCTTTTTCTTCTTCCTTGCACATGTTAGTTTTTGCTTGCCTTGATAATTTTTTTGCTTATAAAATACCTATGCATAGAAATTATGTTAGACTCAAGTGTGTTTTTCATATGTTTTATGATGCTCTCTTTGTGCTTCAATTCTTGTCTTTCATGTGAGCATCATTGAAATCTCAATGCCTAGCTAGGGGCGTTAAACGATAGCGCTTGTTGGGAGGCAACCCAATTTTAATTTTATTTATTGTTTTTTTCCAGTTTACCAATAAATAATTCATATGTCTACTGCTATGATTGTGTTTTTTGTGTTTTAATTAGTGTTTGTGCCAAGTAAAGCCTTTAGGATCTTCTTCTTGCTGAAAAACAGAAAGTATGCGCTCACGAAAATAATTTTAATTTTTCACCAAAGAGCGATAAAATACCAATTACAACTGAAGTAGATCAATATACAAATTATTTACGATGTCCTAATTGCTCGGGATTTTTGGATTTACAGAAGTATTCGAAACCTACATATTACTACATGTTGTTCTGTTTTTGACAGATTCTGTTTTTCGTGTGTTGTTTGCTTATTTTGATGAATCTATGGCTAGTATCGGGGGTATGAACCATAGAGAAGTTGGAATACAGTAGGTTTAACACCAATATAAATAAATAATGAGTTCATTACAGTACTTTAAAGTGGTGATTTGTTTTCTTATACTAACGGAGCTCATGAGATTTTCTGTTGAGTTTTGTGTTGTGAAGTTTTCAAGTTTTTGGGTAAAGATTTGATGGATTTTGGAATAAGGAGTGACAAGATCCTAAGCTTGGGGAATCCCAAGTCACCCCAAGGTAAACCAAAAGCCTAAGCTTGGGGATGCCCCAGAAGGCATCCCCTCTTTTGTCTTCGTCCATCGGTAACTTTACTTGAGGCTATATTTTTATTCACCACATGATATGTGTTTTACTTGGAGCGTCTTGTACGATTTGAGTATTTGATTTTTAGTTTACCACAATCATCCTTGATGTACACACCTTTTGTAGAGACACACATGGATCTGAATTTATTAGAATACTCTTTGCGCTTCACTTATATCTTTTGAGCTAGATAATCTTGCTCTAGTGCTTCACTTATATCTTTTAGAGCACGCTGGTGGTTTTATTTTATAGAAATTATTGATCTCTCATGCTTAAATTATATTATTTTGAGAGTAGAACAGCATGGCAATTTTCTTTGGCTACAAAATTAGTCTTAATATGATAGGCATCCAAGATGGGTATAATAAAAACTTTCATATAGAGTGCATTGAATACTATGAGAAGTTTGATACTTGATGATTGTTTTGAGATATGAAGATGGTAATATTAGAGTCATGCTAGATGAGTAGTTGTGAATTCGAGAAATACTTGTGTTAGAGATTGCAAGTCCCGTAGCATGCATGTATGGTAAACGTTGTGTGACAAATTTGATTGTCCTCCTTATGAGTGGCGATCGGGGACGAGCGATGGTCTTTTCCTACCAATCTATCCCCCTAGGAGCATGCGCGTAATGCTTGGTTTTTGATGACTTGTAGATTTTTGCAATAAGTATGTGAGTTCTTTATGACTAATGTTGAGTCCATGGCTTGTATGCACTCTCACCTTCCCATCATTGCTAGCCTCTACGTTACCGTGCATTTCCCTTTCTCACCTTGAGAGTTGGTGCAAACTTCGCCGGTGCATCCAACCCCTGTGATATGATACGCTCTATCACACATAAACCTCCTTATATCTTCCTCAAAACATCCACCATACCTACCTATTATGGCATTTCCATAGCCATTCCGAGATATATTACCAAGCAACTTTCCACCCTTACGTTTATTATGACACGCTTCATCATTGTCATATTACCTTGCATAACCATGTAGTTGACATCGTATTTGTGGCAAAGCCACCATGCATAATTTCATACATGTTACTCTTGATTCATTGCCCATCCCGGTACACCGCCGGAGGCATTCATATAGAGTCATACTTTGGTCTAGTATCGAGTTGTGATCTTTGAGTTGTAAATAAATAGAAGTGTGATGATCATCATTAATAGAGCATTGTCCCAAAAAAGGGGGAAGGCCAAATGAAAAAAAAGAAAGGCCAAAAAAAGAAAATAAAAGGGACAATGCTACTATCCTTTTTCCACACTTGTGCTTCAAAGTAGCACCATGATCTTCATGATAGAGAGTCTCTTATATTGTCACTTTCATATACTAGTGGGAATTTTTTATTATAGAACTTGGCTTGTATATTCCAACAACGGGCTTCCACAAATGCCCTAGGTCTTCGTGAGCAAGCAAGTTGGATGCACACCCACTTAGTTTCTTTTGTTGAGCTTTCATACATTTATAGCTCTAGTGCATCCGTTGCATGGCAATCCCTACTCCTCGCATTGACATCAATTTATGGGCTTCTCCATAGCCCGTTGATTACCCGCGTCAATGTGAGACTTTCTTTTTTTGTCTTCTCCACACAACCCCCATCATTATATTCTATTCCACCCATAGTGCTATGCCCATGGCTCACACTCATGTATTGTGTGAAAGTTGAAAAAAAGGTTGTGATTACTAAAGTATGAAACAATTGCTTGGCTTCTCATCGGGGTTGTGCATGATGAGAGCATTTTTGTGTGACAAAAATGAAGCATAGCCAAACTATATGATTTTGTAGGGATAAGCTTTCTTTGGCCATGTTATTTTGAGAAGACATAATTTCTTAATTAATATGCTTGAAGTATTGTTATTTTTATGTCAATATTAAACTTTTGTCTTGAATCTTTCAGATCTGAACATTCATGCCTACATTGCAAATTATGTTAGGTAGCATTCCACATCAAAAATTATATTTTTATCATTTAACTACTCAAGGATGAGCAGGAATTCAGCTTGGGGATGCTTGATACGTCTCCAACGTATCTATAATTTTTTATTGTTCCATGCTATTATATTATCTATTTTGGATGTTTAATGGGCTTTACTATGCACTTTTATATTATTTTTGGGACTAACCTATTAACCGAAAGCCCAGTGCAAATTGTTGTTTTTTGCCTATTTCAGTGTTTCGCAGAAAAGGAATATCAAACGGAATCCAAATGGAATGAAACCTTCGCGAGGATCTTTTTTGGAATAAACGCAATCCAGAAGACTTGGAGTGGACGTCAAGGAAGCAGCGAGGCAGCCACGAGGTAGGGCGGCGTGCCCAGGGGGCCAGGCGTGCCCCACCCGCGTGGGCCCCTCGCAGCTCCACCGGCCTACTTCTTTAGCCTATATATACTCTTATACCCTGAAACCATCAGGGAGAGCCACAAAAACCTTTTCCACCGCCGCAACCTTCTATACCCGTGAGATCCCATCTTGGGGTCTGCTACCTCTTGAGCTTGCGTTGGATTTCCCCGAAGAGGAAAGGATGATGCAGCAGAGTAGCGTAAGTATTTCCCTCAGTTTTTGAGAACCAAGGTATCAATCTAGTAGGAGGCCATGCTCAAGTCCCTCGTACCTGCACAAAACGATAGCTACTCGCAACCAACGCGATTAGGGGTTGTCAATCCCTTCACGGTCACTTACGAGAGTGAGATCTGATAGATATAATATTTTTGGTATTTTTGGTATAGATATGCAAAGTGAAAAGAAAAAGTAAAGGTAAAAAGCAAAGCAAGATTAAAGTGATGGAGATTGATATGATGAGAATAGACCCGGGGGCCATAGGTTTCACTAGTGGCTTCTCTCAAGAGCATAAGTATTCTACGGTGGGTGAACAAATTAGTGTTGAGCAATTGACAGAATTGAGCATAGTTATGAGAATATCTAGGCATGATCATGTATATAGGCATCACGTCCGTGACAAGTAGACCGAAACGATTCTGCATCTACTACTATTACTCCACTCATCGACCGCTATCCAGCATGCATCTAGAGTATTAAGTTGAAAACAGAGTAACGCTTTAAGCAAGATGACATGATGTAGAGAGATAAATTCATGCAATATGAAATAAACCCCATCTTGTTATCCTCGATGGCAACGATGCAATACGTGCCTTGCTGCCCCTTCTGTCACTGGGAAAGGACACCGCAAGATCGAACCCAAAGCTAAGCTCTTCTCCCATGGCAAGAACTACCAATCTAGTTGGCCAAACAAACGGATAATTCAAAGAGACTTGCAAAGATAACCAATCATACATAAAAGAATTCAGAGAAGATTCAAATATTATTCATAGATAGACTTGATCATAAACCCACAATTCATCAGTCTCAACAAACACACCGCAAAAAGAAGAAGATTACATCGAATAGATCTCCACGAGAGAGGGGGGAGAACTTTGTATTGAGATCCAAAAAGAGAGAAGAATCCATCTAGCTAATAACTATGGACCCGAAGGTCTGAGGTAAACTACTCGCACTTCATCGGAGAGGCTATGATGATGTAGAAGCCCTCCGTGATGACAGCCCTCTCCGGCGGAGCTCCGGAACAGGCCCCAAGATGGGATCTGGTGGATACAGAAAGTTGCGGTGGTGGAATTAGGTTTTTGGCTCCCTCCCTGTTTGTTTTTGGGGTACGTAGGTATATATAGGAGGAAGAAGTACGTCGGTGGAGCTTCAGTGGGCCCATGAGGGTGGGGGCGCCTGGGGGTATAGGGCGCGCCCCCCTACCTCGTGCCCACCTCGAAGCTTCCTTGGCGTAGGGTCCAAGTCTCCTGGATCATATTCGGGAAGAAAATCACGTTCCAGAAAGTTTTATTCCGTTTGGACTCGGTTTGATATTCCGTTTCTTTGAAACACTGAAATAGGCAAAAAAACAGCAATTCTGGGCTGGGCCTCCGGTTAATAGGTTAGTCCCAAAAATAATATAAAAGTGGAAAATAAAGCCCAATATAGTCCAAAACAGTAGACAATATAGCATGGAGCAATCAAAAATTATAGGTATGTTGGAGACGTATCAGGCATCCCCAAGCTTAATTCCTGCTCGTCCTCGAGTAGGGAAATGATAAAAAGAGAATTTTTGATGCGGAGTGCTACTTGGCATAATTTCAATGCAAATCTTCTTAATTGTGATATGAATATTCAGATTCGAAAGATTCAAGACAAAAGTTTATATTGACATAAAAATAATAATACTTCAAGCATACTAACAAAGCAATTATGTCTTCTCAAAATAACATGGCCAAAGAAAGTTATCCCTACAAAATCATATAGTCTGGCTATGCTCTATCTTCACCACACAAAGTATTTAAATCATGCACAACCCCGATGACAAGCCAAGCAATTGTTTCATACTCTAACTTTTTCAAAACTTTTTCAATCTTCACGCAATACATGAGTGTGAGCCATGGATATAGCATTATATGTGGAATAGAATGGTGGTTGTGGAGAAGACAAAAAGAGGGGAAGATAGTCTCACATCAACTAGGCGTATCAACGGGCTATGGAGATGCCCATCAATTGATATCAATGTGAGTGAGTAGGGATTGTCATGCAACAGATGCACTAGAGCTATAAGTATATGAAAGCTCATCAAAAGATACTAAGTGGGTGTGCATCCAACTTGCTTGCTCACGAAGACCTAGGGCATTTTGAGGAAGCCCATCATTGGAATATACAAGCCAAGTTCTATAATGTAAAATTCCCACTAGTATATGAAAGTGACATAACGAGAGACTCTCTATCATGAAGGTCATCGTGCTACTTTGAAGCACAAGTGTGGTAAAAGGATAGTAACATTGTCCCTTCTCTCTTTTTCTCTCATTTTTTTATTTGGGCCTTTTCTCTTTTTTTGGCCTCTTTTTTTCCTTTTTTTTATTTTTCGTCCGGAGTCTCATCCCGACTTGTGGGGGAATCATAGTCTCCATCATTCTTTCCTCACTTGGGACAATGCTCTAAAAATGATGATCATCACACTTTTATTTTTCTTACAACTCAACAACTCGATACTTAGAACAAAATATGACTCTATATGAATGCCTCCGGCGGTGTACCGGGATATGCAATGAATCAAGAGTGACATGTATGAAAGAATTATGAACGGTGGCTTTGCCACAAATACGATGTCAACTACATGATCATGCTAGCAATATGACAATGATAAACTGGGTGGTGGAAAGTTGCGTGGCAATATATCTCGGAATGGCTATGGAAATGCCATAATAGGTAGGTATGGTGGCTGTTTTGAGGAAGGTATATGGTTGGTGTATGATACCGGCGAAATGTGCGCGGTATTAGAGAGGCTAGCAATGGTGGAAGGATGGGAAAAAGTGTGTATAATCCATGGACTCAACATTAGTCATAAAGAACTCATATACTTGTTGCAAAAATCTAGAAGTTATCAAAGCAAAGTATTACGCGCATGCTCCTAGGGGGATAGATTGGTAGGAAAAGGCCATCGCTCGTCCCCGACCGCCACTCATAAGGAAGACAATCAATAAATAAATCATGCTCCGACTTCATCACATAACGGTTCACCATACGTGCATGCTACGGGAATCACAAACTTTAACACAAGTATTCTTTAAATTCACAACTACTCAACTAGCATGACTCTAATATTATCACCTCCATATCTCAAAACAATTATCATGCTTCAATCTTTTCTTAGTATTCAATGCACTCAAAAGAAAGTTTCACAAATCTTGAATACCAAGCATGTTATTATTAAGCAAATTACCATGCTATTAAGAGACTCTCAAAATAATTTAAGTGAAGCATGAGAGATCAATAGTTTCTTTAAAACAAATCCACCACCGTGCTCTTAAAAGATCTAACTGAAGCACATAGAGCAAAATTATAACGCTCAAAAGATATAAGTGATAGAGCAAAACTACATAGCTCAAAAGATATAAGTGAAGCACATAGAGAAAAATTATAATGCTCAACAGATATAAGTGAAGCACATAGAGCAAAACTACATAGCTCAAAAGATATAAGTGAAGCACATCGAGAAAAATTATAATGCTCAAAAGATATAAGTGAAGAACATAGAGTATTCTATCAAATTTTAATTCATGTATGGCTCTCTCAAAAGGTGTGTACAGAAAGGATGATTGTGGCACACTAAAACACAAAGACACAAATAATACAAGATGCTCCAAGCAAAACACATATCATGTTGGTGAATAAAAATATAGCTCCAAGTAAATTACCGATGGAAGTGGACGAAAGAGGGGATGCCTTCCGGGGGCATCCCCAAGCTTTGACTTTTTGGTGTCCTTGGATTATCTTGGGGGTGCCATGGGCATCCCCAAGTTTAGGCTCTTGCCACTCCTTGTTCCATAATCCATCAAAAGAATTCACCCAAAACTTGAAAACTTCACAACACAAAACTCAATAGAAATCTCGTGAGCTCCGTTAGAGAAAGAAAACAAAAGACCACTTCAAGGTACTGTAATGAACTCATTATTTATTTATATTGGTGTTAAACCTACTGTATTCCAACTTATCTATGGATTATAAACTATTTTACTAGCCATAGATTCATCAAAATAAGCAAACAACACATGAAAAACAGAATCTGTCAAAAACAGAATAGTCTGTAGTAATCTGTAACTAACACAAACTTCTGGAACCCCAAAAATTCTAAAATAAATTGCTGGACGTGAGTAATTTATATATTAATCATCTTCAAAAATAATTTACTAAATATCACTCTCCAAATAAAAATGACAGCAGTTCTCGTGAGCGCTAAAGTTTCTGTTTTTTACAGCAAGTTCAACAAGACTTTCCCCAAGTCTTCCCAACTGTTCTACTTGGCACAAACACTAATTAAACACAAAAAACACAACCAAAACAGAGGATAAATAAATTATTTATTACTAAACATGATAAAAAGCAAGGAATAAAAATAAAATTGGGTTGCCTCCCAACAAGCGCTATCGTTTAATGCCCCTAGCTAGGCATAAAAGCGAGGATAGATCTAGGCATTGCCATCTTTGGTAGGCAATACATAAGTGGCTCTCATGATAGTTTCATATGGAAATTTTATTTTATTTCTTGGAAAGTGTTCCATGCCCTTTTTTAATGGAAATTGAAATCTAATATTCCCTTCCTTCTTATCAATAATCGCACCAACCGTTCTAAGGAAAGGTCTACCAAGAATAATAGGGCAAGAAGGATTGCAATCTATATCAAGAACAATGAAATCTACGGGCACATAATTCCTATTTGCAACAATAAGAACATAATTAATCCCTCCCATAGGTTTGTTAATAGTAGAATCCGCAAGATGCAAGTTTAGAGAGCAATCATCAAAATCGCGGAAATCTAGCAAATCACACAAAGTTTTGGGGATAGTGGAGACACTAGCACCCAAATCACACAAAGCATAAAACTCATGATATTTAATTTTAATTTTAATAGTTGGTTCCCACTCATCATAGAGTTTTCTAGGGATAGAAACTTTCAACTCAAGTTTTTCTTCATAAGATTGCATCAAGGCATCAAGAATATGTTCGGTGAAGGCTTTGTTTTGACTATAAGCATGTGGAGAATTTAGCACGGATTGCAACAAGGAAATACAATCAATTAAAGATCAACTTTCATAATTAAATTCCTTGAAATCCAATATAGTGGGTTTAGCAACATCTAGATTTTTATTTCTTTCAATCCCACTTTCATCAATTTCATCATAAAGATCTAAATACTCCGAATTTTTAGAATGCCTTCTAGGTAAAGGAAGATCATATTCAGTTTCATCAAGATTCATATTGCAAAACAAAGATTTAATAGGAGACACATCAATAACTTTTAGATCTTCATCTTGATTTTCATAGGAATTGGAAGAACACGCTTTAATAAAGGCATCTTTGGAAGCACGCATCCTAGCGGTTCTTTCCTTGCACTCATCAATGGAAATTCGCATGGCTTTGAGAGACTCATTGATATCATGCTTAGGAGGAATAGATCTAATCTTTAAAGAATCAACCTCAAGAGAAATTCTATCAATGTTCCTAGCCAAATCATCAACTTTAAGCAATTTCTCTTCAAGCAAAGCATTAAAATTCTTTTGTGAATTCATAAACTCTTTAACACTATTCTCAAATTCAAAGGGCATCTTATTATAATTTCCTCAAGAGTTGTTGTAGGAATTCCCATAATTATTAGAAGGATTACTAGGATATGGCCTAGGATTAAAATTCCCTCTATAAGCGTTGTTACCAAAATTATTCCTACCAACAAAATTCACATCCATAGATTCATTGTTATTCTGAATCAAAGTAGACAAAGGCATATCATTAGGATCAGAAGAAACACTCTTAGTAGCAAATAATTTCATAAGTTCATCCATCTTTCCACTCAAAACATTGATTTCTTCTATCGCATGCACTTTTTTATTAGAAGATCTTTCAGTATGCCATTGAGAATAATTAACCATAATCTAGGAGTTTAGTAGCATCTCCTAAAGTGATTTCCATAAAAGTGCCTCCCGTGGCCGAATCTAAAAGATTTCTGGAAGCAAAATTCAATCCGGCATAAAAGTTTTGTATAATCATCCATAAATTCAAACCATGAGTAGGGCAATTACGTATCATTAATTTCATTCTCTCCCAAGCTTGTGCAACATGTTCATGATCAAGTTGCTTAAAGTTCATAATATCGTTTCTAAGAGATATGATCTTAGCAGGAGGGAAATACTTAGAGATAAAAGCATTTTTGCACTTGTTCCAAGAATCAATACTATTTTTAGGCAAAGACGAAAACCAAGCATTAGCACGATCTCTAAGCGAAAAAGGAAATAGCTTCAATTTAACGACATCATTATCGACATCTTTTTTCTTTTGCATATCACATAAATCAATGAAGCTATTCAGATGAGTAGCGGCATCTTCACTAGGAAGGCCAGCGAATTGATCTTTCATAACAAGATTCAACAAAGCAGTATTGATTTCACAAGATTCAGTATTGGCAAGAGGAGCAATCGGAGTGCTAAGGAAATCATTATTATTGGTATTGGTGAAGTCACACAATTTGGTAGTATCTTGAGCCATCGCAACAAACAAGAAATCCAACACACGAGCAAACAAAAGGGCAAGCGGAAAAGAGAGGGTTAAGGAGAAGGAGATGGAGATTGGGAAAGAGAGGGCGAATAAAACGGCAAGGGTGAAGTGGGGGAGAGCAAAACGAGAGGCAAATGGCAAATAATGTAATGCGAGAGATAGGGATTGTGATGGGTACTTGGTATGTTGACTTTTTGCGTAGACTCCCGGGAAACGGCGCCAGAAATTCTTCTTGCTACCTCTTGAGCTTGTGTTGGATTTCCCTGAAGAGGAAAGGATGATGCAGCAAAGTAGCGTAAGTATTTCCCTCAGTTTTTGAGAACCAAGGTATCAATCTAGTAGGAGGCCACGCTCAAGTCCCTCGTACCTGCACAAAACGATAGCTACTCGCAACCAATGCGATTAGGGGTTGTCAATCCCTTAACGGTCACTTACGAGAGTGAGATCTGATAGATATAATATTTTTGGTATTTTTGGTATAGAGATGCAAAGTGAAAAGAAAAAGTAAAGGTAAAAAGCAAAGCAAGATTAAAGTGATGGAGATTGATATGATGAGAATAGACCTGGGGGCCATAGGTTTCACTAGTGGCTTCTCTCAAGAGCATAAGTATTCTACGGTGGGTGAACAAATTACTGTTGAGCAATTGACAGAATTGAGCATAGTTATGAGAATATCTAGGCATGATCATGTATATAGGCATCACATCCGTGACAAGTAGACCGAAACGATTCTGCATCTACTACTATTACTCCACTCATCGACCGCTATCCAGCATGCATCTAGAGTATTAAGTTGAAAACAGAGTAACGCTTTAAGCAAGATGACATGATGTAGAGAGATAAATTCATGCAATATGAAATAAACCCCATCTTGTTATCCTCGATGGCAACGATGCAATACGTGCCTTGCTGCCCCTTCTGTCACTGGGAAAGGACACCGCAAGATCGAACCCAAAGCTAAGCACTTCTCCCATGGCAAGAACTACCAATCTAGTTGGCCAAACAAACGGATAATTCAAAGAGACTTGCAAAGATAACCAATCATACATAAAAGAATTCAGAGAAGATTCAAATATTATTCATGGATAGACTTGATCATAAACCCACAATTCATCGGTCTCAACAAACACACCGTAAAAAGAAGAAGATTACATCGAATAGATCTCCACGAGAGAGGGGGAGAACTTTGTATTGAGATCCAAAAAGAGAGAAGAAGCCATCTAGCTAATAACTATGGACCCGAAGGTCTGAGGTAAACTACTCACACTTCATCGGAGAGGCTATGATGATGTAGAAGCCCTCCGTGATGACGGCCCTCTCCGGCGGAGCTCCGGAACATGCCCCAAGATGGGATCTCGTGGATACAGAAAGTTGCGGCGGTGGAATTAGGTTTTTGGCTCCCTCCCTATTTGTTTGGGGGTACTGGGTATATATAGGAGGAAGAAGTACGTCGGTGGAGCTTCGGTGGGCCCACGAGGGTGGGGGCGCTTGGGGGTATAGGGCGCGCCCCCCTACCTCGTACCCACCTTGATGCTTCCTTGGCGTAGGGTCCAAGTCTCCTGGGTCATATTCGGGAAGAAAATCACGTTCCAGAAAGGTTTATTCCGTTTGATATTCCGTTTCTTCGAAACACCGAAATAGGCAAAAAACAGCAATTCTGGGCTGGGCCTCTGGTTAATAGGTTAGTCCCAAAAATAATATAAAAGTGGAAAATAAATCCCAATATAGTCCAAAATAGTAGATAATATAGCATGGAACAATCAAAAATTATAGATACGTTGGAGACGTATCAGGGTCTTTTCCGGTGCTCCGCCGGAGGGGGATTCGATCACGAAGGGCTTCTACATCAACACCATAGCCTCTCCGATGATGTGTGAGTAGTTTACCACAGACCTTTGGGTCCATAGTTATTAGCTAGATGGCTTCTTCTCTCTCTTTGGATCTCAATACAAAGTCCTCCTCGATCTTCTTGGAGATCTATTCGATGTAATTCTTTTTGCGGTGTGTTTGTTGAGATCTGATGAATTGTGGATTTATGATCAGGATTATCTATGAACATTATTTGATTCTTCTCTGAATTCTTATATGCATGATTTAATATCTTTGCAAGTCTCTTCGAATTATTAGTTTGGTTTGGCCTACTATATTGATCTTTCTTGCAATGGGAGAAGTGCTTAGCTTTGGGTTCAATCTTGCAGTGTCCTTTCCCAGTGACAGTAGGGGCAGCAAGGCACGTATTGTATTGTTGCCATCGAGGGTAAAAATATGGGGTTTATATCATATTGCTTGAGTTTATCCCTCTACATCATGTCATCTTGCCTAATGCATTACTCTGTTATTATGAACTTAACACTCTAGATGCATGTTGGATAGCGGTCGATGTGTGGAGTAACAGTAGTAGATGCAGAATTGTTTCGGTCTACTTGTCACGGACATGATGCCTATGTTTATGATCATGCCTAGATATTCTCATAACTATGCGCTTTTCTATCAATTGCTGGACAATAATTTGTTCACCCACCGTAATATTTGCTATCATATTAGTCTCCCGTCAACTAGCTATCTCTGTCGCCATTTACTTTGCAATCTTTACTTTCCAATCTATACAAAAAAATACCAAAAATATTTATCTTATTATCTTTATCAGATCTCACTTTTGCAAGTGGACGTGAAAGGATTGACAACCCCTTTATCGCGTTGGTTGCAAGGTTCTTGATTGTTTGTGCAGGTACTAGGTGACTTGCGTGTAGTCTCCTACTGGATTGATACCTTGGTTCTCAAAAACTGAGGGAAATACTTACGCTACTTTGCTGCATCACCCTTTCCTCTTCAAGGGAAAACCAACGCATGCTCAAGAGGTAGCAAGGGGTACAATCTGCGTGAGTCTGGGTTATGTGTGGTGGGCCTGGTTCTTCGGCAAGTACAACCGTGGTTCTATCTGCATCGACTGGTAGAACTATCTTTTCTTAATACTGTGTTGTTACTCCCTTAGATACTGCCATCACCCTCTCCAATTCAAATGGATGATAAACAATAAAAGTAATTGAATGTACATACATTGTATGATAGACAGGTGTAATGGATAGTGGGGAATAAAAGAGGGCATGGAATAATTCACATTTATGTTGTCTAACCAAACAAGATAGCATGACACAATTTCACATATATGATGGCTAACTAAACAGGATAGCATGACTCAATTTCACATATATGATGGCTAACTAAAAAGGATGGAAAGACATAGTTCAAAATATGATGACTATGTAAACAGGATGACATGATATAACTATATAATGTATTTATTAAACAGGTTAGCATGCCATAATTCACATACATGCCGCCTATGGAAACATGATAGCATGATATAATTCACAGATAGAATAACATAATTCAAAATATGATGACTGTAAACACTAAACATGATGATATGATATAACTATATGATGTCTTTGTTAAATTGGTTAGCATGCCATAATTCAGATAGATGCTGTCTATGTAAACATGATGGCATGATATAATTCAAATATATGATTTATATACTAAGCAAGTAAGCAGGTGGAAATCATATAAATGATGTAAAAACTAAGCAATGCAAGAAAACATGCATGTCATGAGTAATATAACCCTGCCAAGTTTGAGCATAGACCTCGGGGGGGAATAGGACTGGTCATCAGTCTCTGAATCCTCCGCTGAGCAGCTGGTTGTGTAGCAGCATGTCGGGTAGCAGCTGGAGGGGCTCGAGCGAGAGCAGGATCTTCTGCTCATGCAGTAGCAGCACGCGCAAGAGTAGAGCAGTAGCGCAAGCAAGAGCAAGAGCAGACCAGGCAAGGGACTGAGAGCAAGAGCAGGGTAGTAGCGCGAGTGGGAGCCAAAGCAGCAGCAGCTCCTACCGATGTGGACGTCGCCGCCGAGGAGCGACACAATGGAGGAAGTGGCCGGTGACACCGTCGTGGATGGAGTCGCACCATGTCGGCTCGGGACCGAGCACCGGCAGCACCGTGAGATCAAATCAAGATGAATATGCAACGATTAGTGTAGAACCTATTTGTTGGCGCCGATTAGGCCTCAGCTTCATCTGAGGAATCGGTGATGATGCTGCTCTTCCGGTGCTGCAGGTGAAGACGTCGGTGTGGGAATGGAGGTGGCACGAAAGATAAGGGGAACGTCGGGGCAGCTCCTTGGAGGTGGAGGATGGGGTGGCTGAACCAATGGGATGATGAGATCGACGATTGATCCTCATCCGGTGTGGTGGATGAGGGATGTCGAGGTGCCGTTGTGGACGGCATCGTCGGTGAAGAGGCTCCAGCTGGGTGGCGGACGGAGGAGGGTGTGGGGCTTCGCCGGTTTTCGCGACCTCAGTGTAGGAATGGGTGGGCGGATGGGATGGGAGGGGGAACCATGGCTTAGGGTCGCGCTTGTCCGAAATGTGGGGTAAGTTACGGAAGTACCCCCATCGATTTGAGCTAGGCGATTCTTTCAGCTCAGGGGTATCACGGGCATTTCGCGAGTCAGGATTTCGCAGGAGGTGGGAGTTTTCGCGCGCGTTGTAATTTTGGGATTGCAAGGCGCGGGTTGAGATGGAGGGAGTTTTTGGAGCACAACGAGACAAAGATATATCTTAAATATTTCGGGGTAACAAGGCACAGGTTGAAATTTCCGGACAAGCCTAACGTGTACTATACCAAATCAATTCGCACTTCCCTCGACGAAAAAACAAAAAGAAATGAATTCGCACCACACAAGAGAGTCTAGTCCTGTGTACTGTACCAAATCAATTCGCACTACAAATGCCATTCAAAACTTTGAATTCATGTTATGTTCAATTAAAATATTTTGCTATGTGTATATTGCATGCAACCTGCTACTCAAATGAACGTTTTACTGCATTCCAAACGTATACCGCTTCAACATGAACTAAATTTGAATTCGTTTCTCTATTTGAATAAGATCTATAATCATGATTGTTGTGAAGTTAAACCATTTTAATTTGTTTCTCTATTTTAGTTAGATCTATAATCATCATTATTGTCAAGTTAAACCATCGTTTGTGTATTATCTTCACAACACACCACATGATTACTGTCGAGTTAGATATGAACTATGTGCACTATATGAACTCGAACTCGATTTTTTGAATCCACTTTATGCTGATTTAAAATCATAGTACATTTCAAGCTCTAGCTAGATCTTCATAATCTAAACCATATGTATAATGTATTTATCACATAATGTATGGTGCCCCGTCCCCTACGCCTACAAGTATTTAGATGTGAGTTGTAAACGCCACACATTATCACAAATTCAATTAAAATGTGAGATTGTTCGATATATAGTATGGTTTAGATTGTTCGATATTTAGTTGTGTGCTGCAAACACCACACATTATCACAAATTCAAATAAAATGTGAGGTTGTTCGATGTATAGTATGGTTTAGATTGTTCGATATTTAGCTATGAGTTGCAAACACCACGCATTATCACATTATGGTATAACATGTCCAAAACCACACCACGCGTATCACCACTATATTCATGCATGCATATGTTTATAACACTATGATCTCCTATTCGAATACATGAATCCACTTTCATATCGAATTATGATCTTTGTTAGTCTCTTACACCCACACAATCCTCTAACCTCTGTAGCTAGCACTAACTTCCTCTCATGCATGCACACGCCCTCCTTGCCCTCCCCCTCCCTCAGCATTCTATCCATCGCACACATTCATTTTTTTTCTTATTTAGGGTCTCCGCAACTCCTTTCTGACACACGCCGATCGATAAACCTCTACAGCAATGTTTGCCTAGCACATACACACGCACCTTCCATCTCCTCCTTTCTGTGTCCATGCCTTGTGTCTCTCATACGGTCCCACACACATGTAAACTCTCACCCCTCTTTTCATCGATCTCACAATCGCACACTCCTCCCCCTATCTAGCTAGTAGGCCTCTCGCACCACCTCCTAGCTCCATTCTCTCTATCCATCTGTCTTGCTGGGCCTTATTTGCTTCTAACAAATGGATGTACACCGACCGATCTCCCTCTATACATATAGCTAGTTAGGTCATTATAACTCGTTTTTCCCACGCGCCGATTGATCTACCTCATTAGTTATGTCTCCCCCTTCCTCCGACACACAACAATTGATCTACCGATCTAGTTAGGTCTGCTTACCAAACACATGGTGCCCCTTCATCATCCATGCATGCCTCCTGACACATCTATCACGCACACACACAGAAACACATCCCCACTCTTATTGATAATATTGTAGTTCTACCCTCAGTTTGTCTAGTAGGCCTCTCCCACCATCTTCGAGAAGCAGCTCCATCACCCATCCAGCACTCTACCCTCTCCCTCTCTCTCTCTGTCCCAACCTATTTCTCGTCCTTCACTTATGTATGAATGTAGACAGATCTCCCTCAAGACATAGTTGGGTCTCTCCTTCTGAACACATATACGAGTCGATCTACCTCTCTAGTTAGGTCTCTGCCTCCCCCCACACACACCGATACATCGAGCGCTCTAGTCATGTCTCCCTGCCACACACAAACTTGCCTTATGCCCTCTGACGTTCCGGTAGGTCAGTCGCCCTATATATTTGACTTGCACACACACAATTTCGATGGCTCTCTTCATCGATCTCGCACCCACCCACTTGATCCTCTCTTCGACTCTATCGATATCTATGACCCCTCCCTCTCTTCTCGTGGATCGCCCCCTCTATATATGATATAGATAGGCCTCTATTTCAGACACACTGCATGTGTCAAATTTTTGTTTGAGATATCATCAACACATATTCCCACAAATACATTCACGAAATCACACCCCCAACAGAAACACTCACAAACGCACATGCCATATGTCTAGGTTTGTATCTCTCTCACACACACCCACGTAGGCGGGGGGACGTGCACAAAGAAAAGAGGTGCCCACATGGTGCACGTACTCCCATCTCTTTCGCAACCACACCCGCACGGGCATGCGGTGGAGCTCATTTCTGTATGAAAAGGCAGCCCACGTTGTAACTTGACACGTGTACTGGTTGTCCACTTGATGGAGGATCATGTACCATGGGTGAACAAACAAATTGCGACTTGACGTGTCATGTTAAAAAAGAGGCAAACCACATGTGGGGCCTACCTTACAGGCAAGGCTCTATACACTGGAGATGCTCTGTACGTATTACTTTTGATGTGTCCCGTCAACTCGCAGAACAAGGAGAAGCTTGCTTAGTACGCCGTCTCCCCGCCCACGGGCGAGTGGCTTGCAGAGTCGCGGGACAAGGAGAAGCTTGCTTACTACGCCTACGCCTGCTCCCTCGCCCACGCGTGCGGTGGCTCGTAGGACGAGGAGAAAATTTTACTACTCCCTCTATTACTCCTCGTCCCTACCTTGGTTAGAGAGATTATCATATTGTTTGAAATATATGTCTTTTAGTAGATTTCAATATGAACTACTAGTACATACTCCAAACACTAATGTATATAGACGTACTTTAGAGTGTAGATTCACTCATCTTGCTCTGTATGTAGTCCATATTGAAACTTACGTACTAGTACACACTCTCCCTCGCCCCTCGCCCACGTGGTGGACGTGCAGCAATTCATTCGGTCCTACATAGCCAGAACGATATATATTGTAGTACCATTATTGCTCGACTTCCCGAAGAGGCAAAGAGCCAAGCGCAAGGTTAATATTTTTGAGATGCCAAGTGCAAGGTTTATAGGAAAATGAGTAGTAGTGCTAGACCTAGTGGACCTCATTGTTGCAATGGGAGTACTATCATAGATGGCAGGATTCAGAGTGGTGGACAGCGGGAATAATTTGGAGATGCTTAGTCTTAAACCCCATAAAGAAGTCCCATCGAAAGGAATAGCCATCCTCTACACGTGCTCCTATGTAAAATGAGTAAATGAGACAAAAAGAGAAAACGTAAAAAAATCACTGATATGTCCATTTTGCAGAGTGTTTACCTACTGTTATTTATAATGTTTTTATGCATAATAATGCTTTTTGGAGTAATTCTAATGCCTTTTCTCTCATAATATGCAAGGTTCACACAAAGAGGGAGAATTCCAGCAGCTGGAAATTTGGACCTAAAAAAGCTATGTCAGGCCACCTATTCTGCACAAGTCCAAATGAGCTAAAACTTCATGAGGAAATTTTATGGAATAAATAATAAATACTATAGCAAATAACTACCGGAGGGTGCACCCTGGTGTGTTGTGCTCAGTCCAGCCCACCTCCAGTGCCCATCTTCTGGTATATAAGTCATTTTGACCTAGAAAAAAATAAGGAGAGGACTTTCGGGATGAAGCGCTACCGTCTCGAGGAGGAAGTTGGGCAGGAGCACTTTTGCCCTCCGGCGGAGCGATTCCGCCGGGGAAATGATACGTCCATTTTGCATCATGCTTTTATATTGATATTTAATGCATTATGGGATGCTATTACACATTGTGTCACAATACTTATGCCTATTATCTCTTATTTTACAAGGTTTACATGAAGGGGGAGAATGCCGGTAGCTGGAATTCTGGACTGGAAAAGGAGCAAATATTAGAGACCTATTCTGCACATCTCCAAAAGTCCTGAAACTTCACGGAGATTATTTTTGGAATACATAAAAAATATTGGGTGAAGAAAGAACAAGAGGGGGGCCACCAACTAGCCACAAGGGTGGTGGGCATGCCCCACCCCGTGGGCGCGCCCCCGACCTTGTGGGCCCCCTAGCAGGCCTCCGGTGCCCATCTTTGGCTATATGGTGTCTTTTACCCTGGAAAAAAAATCATAAAGGAAGCTTTCAGGACGAAGCGCCACCGTCTCGAGGCGGAACCTAGGCAGAACCAATCTAGGGCTCCAGCGGAGCTGTTCTGCCGAGGAAACTTCCCTCCGGGAGGGGGAAATCATCGCCATTGTCATGACCATCGATCCTCTCATCGAGGGAGGGACAATCTCCGTCAACATCTTCACAGCACCATCTCCTCTCAAACCCTAGTTCATCTCTTGTATTCGATCTTGGCCCCAAAACCTCAGATTGGTACCTGTGGGTTGCTAGTAGTGTTGATTACTCCTTGTAGTTGATGCTAGTTGGTTTATTCGGTGGAAGATTATATTTTCAGATCCTTAATGATAATTAATACTCCTATGATTATGAATATGTTTTGTGAGTAGTTACGTTTTTCCCAAGGAGATGGGAGAAGTCTTGTTATAAGTAATCATGTGAATTTGGTATTCGTTCGATATTTTGATGAGATGTATGTTTGTAACATCCCAAAATTCTAAATTTTGGAATGTTATAAACACATAGATAGATTGATTGATTGTTTGATTGATTGCGTGAATTGAGACCCAATCTCGGCAAAAGAACTTGAGAAAGACAAGCATGATCGGAAGGAGCCATTGGAGACATGACCAAGACTTGAAGAGTTTTGGCGACGTTGACCTTTAGAAGACCAAACCCCTGTTCTATACCTACGTTAGATGCGATGCTTGTGAGCTGTCATTTGTTTGTTGTTTTTTTTGACAGCCACAACAAAAATTTGTCTTTTCAAAACTTTTGTTTGCATTGTGTGCATCCCTCTCTCTTGATCTCTCTTATCTCACCCCAAACCCATGGACCCAATAGAGGATGAACAGAGATGAGCTTGTATTTCTGGACCGATGAGTCAGTTGGAGACAGACCGATGGATTCAGAACATGGAGGATCACATGAGAACAAGCCTATAGTCGGAAAGGATATGGCCCAGCATGCTCTTCAATGCTTTGAAAGAGGTGCTGCTACTTGGTGGAGGATGTACCAAACCATCAATGGATGGCAAGGAGTAACCACTTGGAAAGAATTTAAGTTGACTTTGCCAAAGTCTCGGCTTGTGTCCCAGAAGTTGAAGCCTTATGGAAAGGATATGAAGAAAACTTGTGCATGCAAGATTTGTGGAGAAATCGGACACAACCATAAAGAACACAAGGATGAATGCCCTAAATGTGAAGGAAGTCACCCAGCTGAAGAATGCCCAACTAGGCAGATCACTTGTTTCTTGTGTGAAGGAACTACCCACTATCCTGCTCAGTGTCACATTTACCCCATGGTACAAAGAACCATCCAGCAGAAGGAAGAAGCAATGAAAGGAGCTCTTATGGAAAGTTTAGAAGAACCTGTGATGAAGAAAGAGGTGGAGGACACACCCAAAGAAGAACCAATTAAACCCTGCACCAAGTCTTGCTATTCATGTGGAGAAGAAGGACACATCTCCCAAAATTGTATGAATGGGGATCTAGTGGAATTCCCGGCTGAGGAAGTAGAGTATGACCCACAGGAAATAGAAGCCCTAATTGGATTGGAAAAGTCCAGAAAGAGAAGTAGATTGGATTCCAGGAAGGACCTGAGTCATATCACATGTTTCAGGTGCAAAAATTCAGGACACCACTTCAATGATTGCCCAAAAGGAAAGATGAGGACCCCAGGAGGCTATACAATCACAAGGAAACCTCGAAACTTGTCAGAAGTAATATGTTTTAGTTGTAAAGGAGCAGGGCACTTTTCTAGAGAATGCCCCAAGGAGAAGGAAACTTGTGCTAGATAGTTGAGTTTGCAACAAAAGAAATGGAGTAGTAGAAGTGAGAACATTTTATTTTCTATTGAGGTGTTGAGTTGAGGCATGTAATGGAAAAGCGAGAGATTGTAATCATTGGAGAATGAATAAAGTTAGCATCGTTGGTACTGATATGGATTTTATGAGTTGCTACTCTATGAAGGAGGATTTTGACCATTTTTGAGGATAAGAGAAATATGGTCTATGGAAGATTTGTGCATTTAAGGGTGGTAGTACCCTGTAAGAACCGTTGACCCCTGGAAAAGATAAGGATACTCCACTGAAAGGATTTCAGACAAAATGAATACGAGTTTTGTCTCGATATGTGTGATACCCCAAGAGTATGTGGGATGAAGTTGGAGACCGACAGTTGTTTGGACCAAAGGTGATCAAGGAGTCAGAGGAGAATGTTAAGTTGATTTGAGATAGACTGAAGGTAGCTTAGTCCAGGCAGAAGAGTTATGTAGACTCACAAACTCAAGGAGGTAGTCTATGAAATTGGAGACAGAGCATGTCTTCATGTGTTCCCTCTGCGAGGAGTTAAACGGATTGGAGTTAAGGGACAGTTAGCCCCGAGATTTGTAGGACCATACCGAGTTTTGGAGCGTATGGAGAAGTGGCCAACAAGTTGAGTTACCCGAAGGACTGTTAGGAGTTCAAGATGTGTTTCACGGTTCCCAGTTGAAGAAGTGCCATGCAGAGATGGCCAATATTCCCTTGTAAGGACGCTTGACCACAGAAAGGATAATGATGTTCCACGAAGTAGAGTATGGACTTCATAAGTATAAGTTTTTATCTCGGTATGAGGGATATCCCACGAGGATGAAGAGATAAATTACTATTGGATACAAGGAGGTATGATGTTGGAAATATGGATCAATGGAAACTCCATGATGAGTCTGAGTAATCATGTCCTAGTTTGGTGCCAATAGAAGGAAGGAAGACAGTGCAATTGGATGGATTTAAGAATACTAGGAAGTTGGAAGTTGGAATAATGATCCGTTGCCCGATGATAAGTTCAAGGACTACAAGTGATGAGATGGGCCATAACCCACAGGCCCAGGACCTGCGAAGAAGCAAGCACATTCTTGCTGAAGGAAGGACCCTGGAGGAGGATATACCTTTGTCGATAGACGATTTTATAGGAGTAATGCAAACCTGAGAGTGTGAAGGAATGATAGATGTTTGTCTAGCTTGCAGAATCCATGGATTATTCGAACTTAGTTCGTCGACAAGAGAAATTCTGCAATGCTTGTGAGGATGACCGAGTGTTAGAATGCGAGATTCGCTAAACTGTATACATGGTAATGATTTGGGTGCGGGATGGATTGATCACCATACTGACTTACTCTTATTATTCGCCTTGCTATATGGGATGGTAAATCTGAGTGACTTGCCTATAGTAGAAAGACGACGATATTAAACCTTGTTAAACCTTAGAATGGTATACGTAATTTTTCCCTTGTACACGGCAGCTTTTGCCAACCGTAGGTTATACGGTGAGGATCAACCCAGACCCATTTCCTGCAGGAGAAACCACAAATTGTTGACCACCATGAGATATCGATAGTTGTTTAGTTTTGGCGCCATCAGCTAAGAAGACCCAATCTCGGAAGAACCTTACCTAGATGAAAGACAGAAGAATTGTGGTAAGGTTATGCCACTACCGGAAGAGCCCGGATAAGGAATTATCCTGAAGATCTAAGAAGACCGACGCTGTCAAGAATATGGATGAAGTATATGAGTATTGATGGAATAGTAACGATGTTTCTAAGGGTGGTAGAACCCCAGACCCCATGTGATGATCGATGGATTTTTAGGAGACCCCCAAACCCTAACCTATTTCTTGCTAGCCTCTCCGAATCTCGAGGACGAGATTCCTTTTAAGGGTGGTAGGTTTGTAACATCCCAAAATTCTAAATTTTGGAATGTTATAAACACATAGATAGATTGATTGATTGTTTGATTGATTGCGTGAATTGAGTGAAATTCGAATTCTTTTGAAAGTTAAATGAGAGGGAATAAAAGGACTTTCCCAAACTTTCATATTTGCTTTCTGATCTCTATGAATTCAAATGCTTTTCAAACACTAAACCCCGGAGAGAAGATGACATGACTTCTTCCATTTATATAAATGACAAGGGGTGTTGAAAATATTTGAATTTCATTTGAAAATATTCCAATTCTGAAACTTTATGCGACTCAATGATTTTCACGAGAGAAGATAAAATGACTTCTTCAAATTATATGAAATATGAGTTGGGAGTTTCAGAGAATTAAATTCAAAGTTCTTTGAATTTATTTTATTTTCAATTTGGAATATTAGATCATCATGCATAACCTATTTTCTTGCTTTTTGGTCGATCCTAGAAATTTCACGCAACTCAAGGACCTTCGGAGAGAGTTGGAGATTTCGTTATTTTCTTATTTGAGAGTTTTCTCGATTTGAAAAAGAGGATTGTTTGATTTATTTATTTCAACTTCAATTATTTTTCCGTTATCAAAAAAAAAATATAAGAGAGGGAATAATATGACTTTCCAAAATATAGGAAAAATGAAGATTTAATAAATAGATCAAATTTCGTTTTCCGGTGTTTGTTTGTTTTTCTTTGGATAGGGAAAAATGCGCGTTTTTGAAAATTTTATTTTAGGCCCGGAGAAAAGTTCATTTTTTTCGGCTTATTTTTAGGAGTCGGGGAAAATTTACTTTATTAGTTTTGGAGTCCGGTAGATTTTGTTTTTCTAAATTTTTCCGAGCGCGGAACTGTTTAAATAATAAAAAAAAGCCTCAGCGCCTTGGGCCAAAGGCCCAAGCCGCCGGCCGGCCAGCCAAGGCCAAGGCCATCGCCGCACCGCGCCAGGCGCAAGGCGCCAGGGAGCCGCCGCCTCTTTCTTTTAGGAAGTCCTAGAAGGACTTTTGTCCTACTTCCGTTTATTCTGTTTCTTTTTCTAGATCTTTCCTACTCTTATTCTTATTTCTTGTCCCCTACCCCAAGTCTCCTCACCCCTCCCCAATATAAATACCCAACACCCCCCTCTCCCCACACAAAATCCCAAGCCCCTCTCTCCTCTCCAAGCCGTGCCCCACCCCGCGCCTCTCACCCGCGCCGCGCCTCTCGCCCTGCGCCGCACCTTGCCGCATCGCCGCCGCCCTGCGTCACCGCCACCGCCTCACCTTGCCGCGCCGCCGCCGCCCTGCGTCACCGCCACCGCCCCACCTTGCCGCGCCGCCGCCGCCCTGCGTCACCGCCACCGCCGCACCTTGCCCACCGCCGCCGCCGCACCACCACCTCACCATCACCCCGCCTCGCCCGCCGCCTCACCCGCGCCGTCGCCGCCCTGCGTCACCGCCGCTGCCGCACCTTGCCGCACCACCGCCGCCCTGCGTCACCGCCGCCACCGCACCTTGCCGCGCCGCCGCCGCCCTGCGTCACCGCCGCCGCCGCACCTTATGCACCGCCGCCGCCGCCCAACGCCGCCGTCGCCGCCGTTCGCCGGAGGTACCGCGCCGCGTCTCTTCTTTCCCTCGGTTCGGTTTTCTTATAAACCGTTCCGATTCTTTTCTTCTCTACCGATTCGTTTTCTTTCCGATTTTTCGCTAAACCGTTCCGGTGTTCTAGATCGGTTTTTCGTTTCGATCTCTTTTCCGAAAACCCTAGATTGGTTTTCGTTCTTCTTTTGGACCGTTCGTCTCAACGAACGTGATCACCGATTATTTCCCGGTTAACGACGCCTGTTCGTATAACCGTTCTTCTTTTTCTTCTCGTCGGATTTATTCCGCGATCGCGATCTTAGATCCGATCTTCGTTCTAGTTTATCTTCTCGCTCGTTTATCGGAATCAGGTGATTCAAGCGCCTGGAGTTTCATCTCGAAACCGCTGTTCCGTCTAATCAACTTGAACAAGCTTTTGCTACAGTAAAATTTGACCTAGTTTCAACTTGCTAGAACCGAGTTGTTTTCTTCCGCCGTTTGTTTTTCGTCGTTTGTTCGGCTCGTTCTTTCTTTGCAACCGGAGTTCTTAAGTTGAACTTTCTGGTTCGTTCTCTCGTTCGAGTTTTACTTGTGCATTAGATGAGTACTTATTGTGTGGTTACTATTGTTTGCTTACGATAGATTGACCGGAGTGTGACGAGTAGATCTATCAAGAGTTTTAAGTGCGAATCATCTTCATCTACATTGCAGGCAAGTTCACACTTTGATCATACCTTTCTACAACCCATGTTTTATTGCATTAGATCAATCCTCTCACATTGCATGGTTAGGATCTAATTAAATTGTGGGATGGGAAGTAGATGAGGTAGTACCTATCACCTGTATTATTATGAAACCCTTGGGAGTTACTTCTACGTTTGCTTATTATTATGCCATGCTATGCTAGTAGACGTGGATTGGGTGAGTGATATCCATGACAGATGTGAGTTGTTAATTTTAATGGTTTATTTAAGGTGGCAACTTAAACACACATCTGGGTGGATTGAGGCACCTGATGTCTATCAGGACTTGCCTGTTTTTTTTGGACCGCCACCCAGGCTCAAAGGGATCATAAGATCTTTCATGCTAGAAACTTCCGTGTGCAGCCACATGCTACTATGGGCTCTGGCATAGTTGACTAAGTTGTGCGAACTCTTACGGGGTGGACTAGCAGATGTAGGGGATGTAGGTGTACCGGTCTACCCCACATGTAAGGTGCTAGCGCTTCTGAAAGGCTATGTCTCGGTCATCCGTTTCTCAAACACCATGTAGTGCGAGAAAACAAACGGAGGCGATCGAGTCATGTGGGGAAAAGTGCGCAAACCTCTGCAGAGTTTACAAACTAATCATGATTAGCCGTGTCCCCGGTTATGGACAACTTGAGTATCTAGTACTTGAATATCATTGTGAATCTCATCATGTTACTTCTAATTAATGTTGTTGGGTTTTAATTATTTTTAATTGGGATTGAGAATGCTGTCAACCATTCTCAATGTTTCACAACCACCCTGATAGTAATTAATATTATTCCTTTGCAGTAGGGAAAAATTGGCTTTACGCAAAAACCTTATAACCATAGAGCTTTTCCACCAGCCAAATATGCATGTAGTGATAGTCATTGTTCATCATTCTCTATGGTGTGAATTTGCCAGTACATTCAATGTACTGACCCGTTTTCGGGCTGCAACGTCTTATGTTGCAGGTTTCTTACGACGAGTAAGTGATACGTTAGGGTTACGATTTCTACACTCAACTTTGCCGTTGGTGTTGATGGGAAACCACAACCTTGTTGCTTCCGCTATATTGGATTGAGGTAATAGTATTTACGTTACTTTATACATGTGATTTACCTCTGTTATAAATCCTTCGAGTACTGTGTGTGTCAGCATACTGATCCAGGGATGACACATAAGCACAGAGACTTGATCCATTTGGGTCGGGTCGCTACAATGTTGTCTTTCCTCTAAGTGGTGTTATGTGAACGTCAACTACATGACACTTCACCATTATTTGGGCCTAGGGGAAGGCATTGGGAAGTAATAAATAGATAATGGGTTGCTAGAGTGATAGAAGCTTAAACCCTAGTTTATGTGTTGCTTCGTAAGGGGCTGATTTGGATCCATATGTTTCATGCTATGGTTAGGTTTACCTTAATTTTTCTTTCGTAGTTGTGGATGCTTGCGAGAGGGGTTAATCATAAGTGGGAGGCTTGTCCAAGGAAGGGCATCACCCAAGCACTGGTCCACCCAGATATCAAATTATCAAAGTAACAAACGCGAATCATATGAGCATGATGAAAACTAGCTTGACAGTAATTCCCATGTGTCCTCGGGAGCGTTTTCCTTTATATAAGAGTTTTTCCAGGCTTGTCCTTTGCTACCAAAAAGATTGGGCCACCTTGCTGCACCTTAGTTACTTTATTTACTTGTTACCCGTTAGATTTATCTTATCACAAAACCATTGTTGAGGAAATCGTTAACTGGTAGCTACTCGGTTGGCTAGCGAGTAGGGGATTAATCGGCTAATCGGCAAGTTAATCGGCCATCTAATCAATTAATCGGACGATTTTTCGGTTTATCGGCTACTCGGTGACCCTATGAGTAGGGATTAATCGGCAAGTTAACTGGTTAATCGGATGAATTCTTGAACATGGAACAAAACTATCTGTTACCGATAATTTCAGTGCTTGCAGAGAATACCTTGCTGAAAACCGCTTGTCATTTCCTTCTGCTCCTCGTTGGGTTCGACACTCTTACTTATCAAAGGGACTATGATAGATCCCCTATACTTGTGGGTCATCAAGACTCTTTTCTGGCGCCGTTGCCGGGGAGTGAAGCGCCTTTGGTATGTGGAATTTGGTAAGGAAACATTTATATAGTGTGCTGAAATTTACTGTCACTTGTTACTATCGAAAGTAATCCTTTGAGGGGTTTGTTCGGGGTATCTCCACCTCAACCGGAACCACAATTAGTTGCTCCTCAACCTACTACACCTATTGAAAATATTTATTATGAAATTCCTTCGGTATGATAGAGAAACTGCTAGCTAATCCTTATGCACGAGATGGAACATTACATCCCGATATGCACCTAATCTATGTGGATGAAGTTTGTGGATTATTTAAGCTTGCAGGTATTCACAAGGATGTTGTCAAGAAGAAGGTCTTCCCTTTATATTTGAAGGGAAAGGAATTGACATGGTATAAGCTATTGGATGATATTGGATCATGGAACTACAACCGATTGAAATTGGAATTTCATGAGAAGTTTTATCCTATGCACATGGTTCATCGTGATCAGAATTATATATATAATTTTTGTCCTTGTGAAGGAGAGAGTATCACTCAAGCTTGGGGGAGGCTTAAGTCAATGTTATATTCATGCCCCAATCATGAGCTCTCAATAGAAATTATTATTCAAAAAAATTATGCTCGGCTTTCTCATAATGATCGATCCATGCTCGATACTTCTTGTACTGGTTCCTATATGAAGAAGGATATTGAATTCAAATGGGATTTATTGGAACGAAATGAACACAACTCTGAAGATTGGGATCTCGACGAAGGTAAAGAGTCAGGTATAAACCTTAAGTTTGATTGTGTTAAATCTTTTATGGATACCGACGCTTTTCGTGATTTTAGCACTAAGTATGGACTTGAGTCTGAGATAGTAGCTTCCTTTTGTGAATCTTTTGCTACTCATGTTGATCTCCTGATGTCTACTACACAACCTTCTTCTTATAGACGTTGTTGGGCCTCCAAGTGCAGAGGTTTGTAGGATAGTAGCAAATTTCCCTCAAGTGGATGACCTAAGGTTTATCAATCCGTGGGAGGCGTAGGATGAAGATGGTCTCTCTCAAGCAACCCTGCAACCAAATAACAAAGAGTCTCTTGTGTCCCCAACACACCCAATACAATGGTAAATTGTATAGGTGCACTAGTTCGGCGAAGAGATGGTGATACAAGTGCAATATGGATAGTAGATAAAGGTTTTTGTAATCTGAAAATATAAAAACAGCAAGGTAACTAATGATAAAAGTTAGCACAAACGGTATTGCAATGCTAGGAAACAAGGCCTAGGGTTCATACTTTCACTAGTGCAAGTTATCTCAATGATAATAACATAATTGGATCATATAACTATCCCTCAACATGAAACAAATGTCACTCCAAAGTCACTAATAGCGGAGAACAAACAAAGAGATTATGGTAGGGTACGAAACCACCTCAAAGTTATTCTTTCTGGTCGATCTATTCAAGAGTTCGAACTAGAATAATGCCTTAAGACACAAATCAACCAAAACCCTAATGTCACCTAGATACTCCTATGTCACCTCAAGTATCCGTGGGTATGATTATACGATATGCATCACACAATCTCAGATTCATCTATTCAACCAACACAAAGAACTTCAAAGAGTGCCCCAAAGATTATACCAGAGAGTCAAGACGAAAACGTGTGCCAACCCCTATGCATAAGTTCACGAGGTCACAGAACTCGCAAGTTGATCACCAAAACATACATCAAGTGGATCACGTGATATCCCATTGTCACCACAGATAAGCACATGCAAGACATACATCTAGTGTTCTCAAATCCTTAAACACTCAATCCGATAAGATAACTTCAAAGGGAAAACTCAATCCATTACCAGAGAGTAGAGGGGGATAAACATCATAAGATCCAACTATAATAACAAAGCTTGCTATACATCAAGATCGTACCACCTCAAGAACACGAGAGAGAGATCAAACACATAGCTACAGGTACATACCCTCAGCCCCGAGGAAGAACTACTCCCTCCTCGTCATGGAGAGCGCTGGGATGATGAAGAAGGCCACCGGAGAGGGATCCCCCCTCTGGCAGGGTGCCGGAACGGGTCTAGATTGGTTTTCGGTGGCTACGGAGGCTTCTGGCGGTGGAACTCCTGATCTATTGTGCTCTCCGATGTTTTTAGGGTATATTGATATATATAGGCGAAAGAAGTCGGTCAGGGGAGCCACGAGGGGCCCACGAGGGTGGGGGCGCGCCCAGGGGGCAGGTGCGCCTCCCTGCCTCGTGGCCACCATGAAGCTTCCCTGACGTCTACTCCAAGTCTCCTAGATTGCTTCCGTTCCAAAAGTAACTCTCCTGAAGGTTTCATTCCGTTTGGACTCCGTTTGATATTCCTTTTCTTCGAAACACTGAAATAGGCAAGAAAACAGCAATTTGGGCTGGGCCTCTGGTTAATAGGTTAGTCCCAAAAATAATATAAAAGTGTATAATAAAGCCCATAAACATCCAAAACACATAATATAATAGCATGGAACAATCAAAAATTATAGATACGTCGGAGACGTATCATCAACCTAAGGAGAAGTGGTTTAAATATCATCCTCCCACCGAAGTTAAAGTAGCTGAACCTATTACAGTTGAAGAAGAAACTATTACTTATAATGTTTGTCGGATTTCGGGTTCCGGCAGACCCTTGAGGTTCGAACACTGGGCTGCGCGCGGAGATCTCTCCCCTACTAATCTACGTCCGATCCTCTCGTGCGAACTAAGATGAAAATGATGAACAACACAAGAGACACGAGGTTTATACTGGTTCGGGACACCGTTGTGGTGTAATACCCTACTCCAGTGTGTGGTGTGGTGGATTGCCTCTGGGGCTGATGATGGACAGTACAAGGAAGAACAGCCTCGCGAGGGGTGTTCTTGAGCTGGTGCGGTGTGTTCTACTTAATCTCTACTGGGTTTTCTCCTCTTCTCTTTTATTCTCTCCTTTTTTCGCTTTGTGGAGGCTAGCTCTATTTATAGAGGCCCTGGGCCTCTCCCCGAATAATTGAGCGGGAAGGGCGCCAACAATTGGCCATTTTGAAGGGGAACATCTAGTACAAGTTACTCTGACCAAAGGTGGTCTTCGGCTGCCAAAAGCACTGGTGATGACGCCGTCTTGGGCTCCACGGTGACCTCCGTCCGGCCGTCCGGCTGGTCTTGGTCTCGTTGCACCAGAATGGTAATATTTGTCTGATACCTTGGCTTGTGCTTGCCCCCTTTGCACCAAAGGGGAAACAAGGACCCTGCGCAGACCGGCGCCCGCCTGGCCTTGATCGTCATGGCTTGCTTCATGGGATCCTCCTGAGGTACCCTTGCATTAATCTCTCCGCCTCCTCGCGAGCCTGCCTGATGAGGCCGCTCTTGAGGAAGCTTCCTGTCATCCTCCCCACAAGGCTTGGCCCCTCGCGAGGGTCTTGAGCTTGGCCTGATGAAGATGGGCCGCGCTGGGCCCCCCACCTGAGCCACACCACAGGCCGCAGGCAGGCAAGTCTAGGGACCCCCGTTCCTAGAACGCCAACAATGTTGATCCTATTGTTCCTACTGCTTATATTGAGAAACCACCTTTCCCTATTAGAACAAAAGATTATGAAAAAAGATTCAACTTTGGTTCGTAAAAGTAATACTAAAACACATACACCCTCTGAACAAATAGAAGTTGAACCTAGTATTGCTATGGTTAAAGATCTCTTGGTTGATAATATTGATGGGCATGTTATTTATTTCTGTGATGAAGGTGCTAGAATTGCCAAACCCGATATGAAAGGTAAACATAGACCTGTTGTTGGCATGCCTGTTGTTTTTGTTAAAATAGGATATCATTGTTATCATGGCGTACGTGATGTGGGTGCTATGTGAGTGCAATTCCTTATACATTATATAAAGAAATTATAAATGATACTGCGCCTGCTGAGATAGAAGTTATTGATGTTACTATTAAGCTTGCTAATAGAGATACTATATCACCAATTGGAATTGTTAGAGATGTTGAAGTCTTGTTTGGGAAGATAAAATATCTTACTGATTTTCTTGTTCTTGGTTCCCCACAAGATAATTTTTGTCCCATTATATTTGGTAGACCCTTCTTGAATACTATTAATGCTAAGATAGAGTGCGAGAAAGATATTGTTACTGTTGGTTTAGGGGATATGTCTCATGACTTTAATTTTCTCTAAATTTCATAGACAACCCCATGATAAAGAATTGCCTAGTAAGGATGAAATTGTTGGTCTTGCTTCTATTGCCGTGCCTCCTAATGATCTTTTAGAACAATATTTGCTAGACCATGAAAATGATATGTTTATGAATGAAAGAAGGGAAATAGATGAAGTATTCTTTAAACAGGGACCTATTTTGAAACACAATTTGCTTGTTGAAATTCTTAGGGATCCCCCTCCACCCAAGGGTGATCCTGTGTTTGAGCTTAAAACATTAACTGATACTTTGAAATATGCTTATCTTGATGAAAAGAAGATGTATCCTATTATTATTAGTGCTAACCTTTTAGAGCATGAAGAAAATAAATTATGGAAAACTTTGAAGAAGCACCGTGCCACTATTGGATATACTCTTGATGATCTTAAGGGAATTAGTCCTACTCTATGTCAGCACAAAATTAAATTGGAGAAAGATGCTAAACCAGTTGTTGATCATCAGCGACGGTTAAATCCTAAGATGAAAGAAGTGGTAAGAAATGAAATACTAAAGCTTCTGGAGGCAGGTATAATTTATCCTATTGTTGATAGTCAGTGGGTAAGCCATGTTCATTGTGTCCCTAAGAAGGGAGGTATTACTGTTGTTCCTAATGATAAGAATGAAATGATTCCTCAAAGAATTGTTACAGGTTATAGAATGGTAATTGATTTCCGCAAATTAAATAAAGCTACTAGAAAATATCATTACCCCTTACCTTTTATTGATCAAATGCTAGAAATACTATCCAAACATACTCATTTTTGCTTTCTAGATGGTTATTCTAGTTTCTCTCAAATACCTGTGTCGAAAGAGGATCAAGAGAAAACCACTTTTACTTGCCCTTTCGGTACCTTTGCTTATAGACGTATGCCTTTTGGTTTATGCAATGCACCTGCTACCTTTCAAAAATGTATGATTGCTATATTTTCCGATTTTTGTGAAAAGATTGTTGAGGTTTTCATGGATGATTTTTCCGTTTACGAAACTTCTTTTGATGATTGCTTGAGCAACCTTGATCGAGTTTTGTAGAGATGTGAAGAAACTATTCTTCTCTTGAATTGGGAGAAGTGCCACTTTATAGTTAATGAAGGTATTGTTTTGGGGCATAAAGTTTCTGAAAGAGGTATCAAAGTTGATAAAGTAGGTGCTATTGAAAAGATGCCATGTCCTAAAGATATCAAAGGCATAAGAAGTTTCCTTGGTCATGTTGGTTTCTATAGGAGGTTTATTAAAGACTTCTCTAAAATTTCTAGGCCTCTCACTAATCTCTTACAAAAAGATGTTCCTTTTGTCTTTGATGATGATTGTGAAGAAGCATTTGAAATACTTAAGAAAGCCTTGATTACTGCACCTATTTGTTCAGCCACCTGATTGGAATTTACCCTTTGAAATTATGTGTGATGCTAGTGATTACGCCGTTGGTGCTGTTCTAGTGATTATGCTAGTAAAACTCTAGACAGTGCCCAGAGAAATTATGCTACCATAAGAAAAGAATTTTTAGCAGTTGTATTTGCATGTGATAAGTTCAAACCTTATATTGTTGATTCCAAATTAACTGTTCACACTGATCATGCTGCTTTTAAATATCTTATAGAAAAGAAAGATGCTAAACCTATAGTTATTAGATGGGTTCTCTTGCTACCAGAATTTGATTTGCATATTGTTGATAGAAAGGGAGCTAAGAACCCTGTTGCAGACAACTTGTCTAGGTTAGAGAATGTTCTTGATGACCCACTACCTATTGATGATATCTTTCCTGATGAGCAATTAAATGTCATAAATGCCTCTCATAATACTCCATGGTATGCTGATTTATCCAATTATATTGTTGCTAAATTTATACCACCTAGTTTCACATACCAGCAAAAGAAAAGGTTTTTCTATGATTTAAGACATTACTTTTGGGATGACCCACACCTTTGTAAAGAAGGAGTAGATGGTGTTATTAGATGTTGTATACCTGAGAATGAACAGGAAAAGATCCTACGCAAGTGCCACTCCAAGTCCTATGGAGGACACCACGCTGGAGATAGAACTACACATAAGGTATTGCAATCTGATTTCTATTGGCCTACTCTCTTTAAGGATGCTCGTAAGTTTGTCTTGTCTTGTGATCAATGCCAGAGAATTGGTAATATTAGTAGACGTCAGGAAATGCCTATGAATTATTCACTTGTTATTGAGCCATTTGATGTTTGGGGCTTTGATTATATGGGACCTTTTCCTTCCTCTAATGGGTATACACATATTTTAGTTGCTGTTGATTACGTTACTAAGTGGGTAGAAGCTATTCCAACTAGTAGTGCTGATCATAACACTTCTATTAAGATGCTTAAAGAAGTTATTTTTCTGAGGTTTGGAGTCCCTAGATATTTAATGACTGATGGTGGTTCACATTTTATTCATGGTGCTTTTCGTAAAATGCTTGCTAAGTATGATGTTAATCATAGAATTGCATCTCCATATCATCCTTAGTCTAGTGGTCAAGTAGAATTGAGCAATAGAGAGATTAAATTAATTTTGCAAAAGACTGTTAATAGATCTAGAAAGAATTGGTCTAAGAAACTTGATGATGCTTTGTGGTCTTATAGAACTGATTATAAGAATCCTGTGGGTATGTCTCTATATAAAATGGTCTATGGAAAAGCATGTCATTTACCTAGAACATAAGGCATATTGGGCTATTAAAGAGCTCAACTATGATTTCAAACTTGCCGGTGAGAAGAGGTTATTTGACATTAGCTCACTTGATGAATGGAGAACCCAAGCCTATGAGAATGCCAAGTTGTTTAAAGAAAAAGTTAAAAGATGGCATGATAAAAGGATACAAAAGTGTGAGTTTAATGTAGGTGATCATGTTTTGCTATACAACTCTCGTTTAAGGATTTTTTTTGTAGGAAAGCTTCTCTCCAAATGGGAAGGTCCTTACAGTATCGAGGAGGTCTATCATTCCGGTGCCATGAAAATCAACAACGCCGAAGGTAAAAATCCGAAGGTGGTAAATGGTAAAAGACTCAAGCATTATATCTCACGTACTCCCATAAATGTTGAGACCAATATAATTGATATCGTAACCCCATAGGAGTACATAAGGGACACTTTCTAGAATGTTTCAGACTCCGAAAAGGAATAGGTATGTGGTACGGTAAGTAAACTGACTCCAAAAAGTTTCCAATGATAATTTTTCTCCGTGTTGGAATATTTAAAAAATTAGGAAAATTAAAAGTAGTCCGAAAGAGACACGAGGCAACCACAAGGGTGGAGGGCGCGCCCTACCCCCTGGGCATGCCCCCCAACCTTGTGGCTACCTCGTGTGCCCTCCGGACTCCGTTTTCTTGCAGAATACTTCTTTTGGTCGGTGAAAATTCATTATATTATCTCACAAAGGTTTTGACCACCATACCACGCAAAAATCTCCTGTTTTTGTTTTGAGCTATTTTTCTGACAGATCTAGATCGCCATGACGTCTCCAAGCGCCCCCAAGGAAAAGTTTTTCGAGAAGGTTATCAACCCCTACCTCATGGAGGTGCTGCGGCACCCTCAAGCCATTGAGTTGCGTGAGGGGGTGCTGCAAATCTGTGATGTTGAGGAGCCGAAGAAGACCGGAAGCATGGAGACCAGGCTCGAAGCAACGGAGCAACAAGTTTTCAAGTGCCAAGGGATGGTGGAGCGTGGAGCCAACGCAAACCACATGATCATCACGGAGTTCACCAACAAGCACAAGCTGGATCCCAAGAGCATTGAGGAGGCCATCTTCAGGCTACATGAGAAAATCGAGCATCTCCAAGCCCAGATCTATGACCTGCAAAACCAAAACTGTGAGTATGAATATAGATTCAAGAGGATGAGTTTGGCTGCAGATTCGAGGATCCTGGAGACTCGTACATCTTTCTATGATGGTGAACCTATGCCTTGGAAGATGGATGATAAGCCTACTTCATCAACAACTCCTTCATCACCACCTCCGAAGAAAGAGATCTAAATACATGGGTATGGGCACTCCCCTTGGCAAGTGCCAAGCTTGGGGGAGTGCCCCGGTATCGTATCACCATCACATCTTTATCTTTATCGCTTTTCTTACTTTGATCCTTTTGGTTATATCTTGATCTAGTAGAATAAATTTTTTTAGTATGATCTAGCTTTGAGTTTTGCCTTTTGTTGTTCCCTCTACGTAATCGAGTCCGTGAGATATATAATAAAGAGTAGTTTTGAGACAAGGGCTTTGCTTTCTTGCTATGATCTTGAGGGAATTAAATAAAAAGATAAAAATAAATAAAGAGTCCCTATAGTGATCTTATGGAAAGTAATGACTTCGCATATAAAGAGTATGATGAATAAAAGTTATTGAGAGCTGACAAACATAGGTTTGGTCATTGTTGCAATTAATAGTAATTAATAAAGAAAGAGAGGCTTTACATATAAATATACTATCTTGGACATATTTTATGATTGTGAGCACTCATTAAAATATGACATGCTAAAAAGTTGATGTTGGACAAGGAAGACAACATAATGAGTTATGTTTTGTTACATCCGAATAGAAGTTATATTGTTTTGAATCATCCAACATGTTGATCTTGCCTTTTCCCTCTCATGCTAGCCAAATTCTTTGCACCAAGTAGAGATACTACTTGTGTTTCCAAACATCCCTAAACCCAATTTTGCCATGAGAGTACACCATACCTACCTATGGATTGAGTAAGATCCTTCAAGTAAGTTGTCATCGGTGCAAGCAATAAAATTGCTCTCTATAAATATGTATGATCTATTAGTGTGAAGAAAATAAGCTTTATACGAATTTGTGATATGGAAGAAATAAAAGCGACGGACTGCATAATAAAGGTCCTTATCACAAGTGGCAATATAAAGTGACGTTCTTTTGCATTAAGATTTTGTGCATCCAACCATAAAAGCGCATGACAACCTCTACTTCCCTCTGCGAAGGGCCTATCTTTTACTTTTATCTCTTACCCTTATACAAGAGTCATGGTGATAATCACCTTTCCTTTTTACACTTTTCCTTTGCAAGCTCTATGTGTTCGAGAGATCCGGATATATATATCCACTCGGATGTACGTTTTCATAAAGTATTATTGTTGACATTACCCTTGAGGTAAAAGGTTGGGAGGCGAAACTATAAGCCCCAATCTTTCTCTGTGTCCGATTGAAACTTTGTACCCATAAGTACCGTGTGAGTGTTAGCAATTGTGAAAGATTATATGATAGTTGAGTATTGGACTTGCTGAAAAGCTCTTATGTTGACTCTTTCCGATGTTATGATAAATTGCAATTGCTCCAATGACTGAGATATAGTTTGTTAGTTTTCAATGAAGTTTCCGATTCATACTTTACCTTGTGAACGAATTGTTACTTTAGCATATGCAATTATATGACAATATATGTTGCTGTTATAAAGATGATCATGATGCACTCATGTCCGTAATTTATTTTTATCGACACCTCTATCTCTAAACATGTGGACATATTTATCAATATCGGCTTTCGCTTGAGGACAAGCGAGGTCTAAGCTTGGGGGAGTTGATACGTCCATTTTGCATCATGCTTTTATATTGATATTTAATGCATTATGGGCTGTTATTACACATTATGTCACAATACTTATGCCTATTATATATTATTTTACAAGGTTCACATGAAGAGGGAGAATGTCGGCAGCTGGAATTCTGGACTGGAAAAGGAGCAAATATTAGAGACCTATTCTGCACAACTCCAAAAGTCCTGAGACTTCACGGAGATTATTTTTGGAATATATAAAAAATATTGGGCGAAGAAAGAACCAGAGGGGGCCACCAGCTAGCCACAAGGGTGGAGGGCGCGCCTGATGTCTACTACGCAACTTTATTCTTGTAGACACGTGTTGGGCCTCCAAGCACAGAGTTTTTTAGGACAGTAGCAATTTTCTGTCAAATGGATGACGTAAGGTTTATCAATCCGTGGGAGGTGTAGGATGAAGATGGTCTCTCTCAAACAACCCTTCAACCAAATACAAGAAATCTCTTGTGTCCCCAACACACACAATACAATGGCAAATTGTATAGGTGCACTAGTTCAGTGAAGAGATGGTGATAAAAGTGTAATATTGATGGTAGAAATATATTTTTATAATCTGAATAAATAAAAACAACAAGGTAGCAAATAGTAAATGGGCACAAAAACGATATTACAATGCTTGAAAATGAGGCCTAGGGTCCGTAATTTCGCTAGTGCAATCTCTCAACGGTGCTAATATAATTGGATCATATAACCACCCCTCAAAGTGCGATGAAGAATCACTCCAAAGTTCCTATCTAGCGAAGAACATAAGAAGAAATTATTCATAGGGTACGAAACGCCCTTGAAGCTATTCTTTCCAATCGATCTATCTAAGAGTTTGTACTAAAATAACACCAAATAATTTCAGATTCATAATACTCAATCCAACACAAAAAACTTCAAAGAGTTCCCCAAGATTTCTACCGGAGAAACAAAAGATGAGAACATGCATCAACCCCTATGCATAGATTACCCCAATGTCACCGCGGGAATCTGCGATTTGAATGCCAAAACACATATCAAGTGATCAATATGATACCCCATTGTCACCACGAGTATTCATATGCAAGACATATATCAAGTTCTCTCAAATCTATAAAAGTATTCAATCCAATAAAACGAAATCTCAAAGGGATAACTCAATTCATCACAACAAGATAGAGAGGGGAAAACACCATATGATCCGACTATATTAAAGAAGCCCGCGATACATCAGGATCGTGACATCTCAAGAACACGAGAGAGAGAGAGAGATTAAACACATAGCTACTTGTACAAACCCTCAGCCCCGAGGGTGGACTACTCCCTCCTCATCGTGGTGGCCGATGGGATGATGAAGATGGCCTCCAGAGATGATTCCCCCCTCCGGCAGGGTGCCGGAACGGGGTTTAGATTGGTTTTCGGTGGGTACAGAGGCATGTGGCGGCGGAACTTCTAATCTAGGTTGACTTCTGATGGTTTCTCTATTTATAGGATTTTTTGGCGTTGGTTTCACGCTAAGATGGGCCTCGAGGTGAGCACAACCCACCGGGGGAAGCCAGGCCCACCAGGCGCGCCCTGGTGGGTTGTGCACTCCTCGTGGCTCTTTTGGCCCTCCCATGAAGCTTCGGGGGTCTCTTTTGTTCCAAAAGAAATCATCAAAAAGTTTCAGCTCATTTGGAGAACTTTCATTTCTGCACAAAAAAGAACACCATGGTAGTTCTCTTGCAAACAGCATCAGTCCGGGTTAGTTCCATGCAAATCATACCAAAACCATATAAAATTGTTGTAAACATGGCATGAATCTTTCATAAATTATAGATACATTGGAGACGTATCAGCATCCCCAAGCTTAATTCCTACTCGTCCTCGAGTAGGTAAATGATAAAAGAAACAATTTATGAAGTGTGAATGCTAGCAAAGTGCATAATTTTGATCAATGATAATTTCAATCACTTTTCCTAGCATCATAACAACAACTCTTTCTCATAAAACTTATCATGATGAAGTAGCAATTGAAAATCGAATTTTTGTTGTGGAATGCTACCTATCATATTGATCATAAACTCTTTTCTTTTGTAGCATGGACATTTGGACTTTTGTATGGTTCAAAGAAATAGTCTAGTTTTGACATGAGGACTTTAATACTCAAGCATACCAACAAGCAACCATGTGTTTCAAAATATTAACGCTAAAATAAGTTATCCCTGGCCCATCATGCTCAATCATTGATCCATTCATGAAACACACTCACATATTAGCTACACCCAATGCTCAAGTACGATCATAGTGCCTCCTAGTTGGTGCTTTATAAGAGAAGATGGGGACTCAAATTAAAAATAAAAATTGCATAAAGTAAATGAAAGGCCCTTCGCAAAGGGAAGCAGCGATTTGTAGAGGTGCCAGAGCTCAAAGCGAAAATTGAGAGATAAAAACATTTTGAGAGGCATACTTTTGCCACCAATGAAGACGACTTAGAGCTCCCAACACTTTCCATGCTAGATATATCATAAGCGGTTTGCAAATAGAAAATAAAGGTTATTCCTTTTTCAACCATACTTTCACTTTTCATGGCTAACCGTATCCAAGGGTGCCCTCCATGCCAACACTTTCCAAGGAATTTATTATTTGACAACATAAAGTAAATTCATTTTTCATTTTGGGACTGGGCATCCCTAATACCTTTGCCTTACTCTCGTGCAATGCCAAGTGAATAAACACTCATCATGAGAATAACACATCTAGCATGGAAAATATTGTCCACCCCTCACCGCCTCGTGAGCGGTACAAGCACACAAAAGAGAAATTTTTTTTGAAAATTATAGATGGCACATACAAATTTGCTTAGAACGGCAAAAGAAAACCGCATATAGGTAGGTATGGTGGACTCATGTGACAAAACTGGTTTAAAGGATTTTGGATGCACAAGTAGTGATCATACTTAGTGAAAAATGAAGGCTAGCAAAAGATTGAGAAGCAACCAACCAAGAAACGAATAATCTCATAAGCGAGCATTGAGCATAATTAACATTGAATAATTCACCACAAGTAGGATGTAATTTCATTGCACAACTATTGACTTTCGTGCTTGCATAGGGAATCACAAACCTTAACACCAATATTCTTACTAAAGCATAATTACTCACCAACATGACTCACATATCACTATCATCATATCTCAAAACTATTACAGAGAATCAAGTTTATTTTGTCCAATGATCTTCATGAAAGTTTTCATTCTATCCTTCTTGGATATCTATCACTTTGGAACTAATTTTCATGTGTTGCTTTTGATAAGCTCAAACAAATATAAGTGAAGATCATGAGCATAATATTTCTTTCTCTTAAATTAATTTAAGTGAAGCAAGAGAGAATTTCTTCAAAAATACTAAAGCACACCATTCTCAAAAAGATATAAGTGAAGCACTAGAGCAAATGAGAAGCTACTCCAAAAAAGATATAAGTGGAGATCAAGCGAGTAGTTAAGTAAATAGGTAGCTATTTGAGGACTCTCTCTTATTAAAAAAGTTTCAGATCTAAGCATTTTATTAAAACAGCAAGCAAAAACAAAATAAAATGACATTCTAATAATATCACACATCATGTGAAGAAGCAAAAACTTAGGCTTAACAGATACTAACCGATAATTGTTGAAGAAGAAAGGTGGGATGCCTATCGGGGCATCCCCAAGCTTAGATGCTTGAGAATCCTTGACATATTATCTTGGGGTGCCTTGTCCATCCCCAAGTTTGAGCTTTTGTGTCTCCTTAATTCCTCTCATATCACAGTTTTCCTATATCTCAAATGCTTCATCCACACAAAACTCAACAAGAACTCGTGAGATAAGTTAGTATAAACCAATGCAAAAACCTTACATTCTCTACTGTAGCAAATCACTAAAATTATTATCAACATTGCATACTAAATTCCTCTGTATATTTAATATGTCTATCCTCAAATAGAATCATTAAACAAGCAAACATATGCAAACATAACAACAATCTCCCAAAACAGTACAGTCTGTAAAGAATGCAAGAGTATCAATACTTATTAAACTCCAAAGATTATGAAAAATTATCACCCTGTAGAAAATTTATCAGAGCTTATTTTACAAAAAGTTTCAACATTTTATCACATTTTGACATTTCTAGGGAATTTTTGCAACAGCGATAAATTTTCTGTTTTCAAACAACAACATGTATACTTGCAAAATAAGCATGGCAAATGCTATCATTGCCACTTTTATTGAAATAAAAGATGCAAAAAATTATTCTAAATAACATCAAGAAAATACTAACAAGATAAATTGACGCTCCAAGCAAAGCAAATATCATGTGACGAATGAAAACATAGCTCCAAGTTAGGTTACCAATAATGTTGGAGACGAATGAGGGGATGCCTTCCGGGGTATCCCCAAGCATAGTTGCTTGGATCTTCCTTGAATATTACCTTGGGGTGCCTTGGGCATCCCCAATATTATGGTCTTGTCACTCCTTTTTCTCCTCACATCGACATCTCACCCAAAACTTGAAAACTTCAATCACACAAAACTTAATAGAACTTTGTGAGATAGGTTAGTATGATAAAGAGCAAACCATTTCACTTTTGGTACTGTCAAAGACAAGATTCATAATTGTTCTCATAAAATTCCTACTGTTCCATATCATCTCCACAATTTATATTGAGCAATATAAGACATGGAAACTAGAAAACAAGCAAACTATCTATTAAAAACAGAATTTGTCAAAAACAGAACAGTCTGTAGTAATCTGTACACCAAACATAGTTATACTACTCCAAAAATCTTGAAAAAAATAGGAAAACCTAGTTAATTTGTCTGTTAATCTTTTGAAGAAAGAATCAACATTTTATCATGCTTATGTTAAAAATGAGAATTGTTTTCCTGAGAGAAAAGGTTTCTGTTTTTCAGCAAGATCAAATCAACTATCACCATAAGCCATCCCAAAGGTCCTACTTGGCACTTTATTGAAACGAAAGCAATAAAAAATGATTACTATAGTAGCCTAATCATGTGAACACACAAAAGCAGTAGGTAAAAGTGTTGGGTTGTCTCCCAACAAGCGTTTTTCTTTAATTCCTTTTAGCTAGGCATGATGATTTCAATGATGCTCACATAAAAGATAAGAATTGAAACACAAAGAGAGCATCATGAAGCATATGACTAGCACATTTAAGTCTAACCCACGTCCTATGCATATGGATTTTGTGAGCAAAAAATTCATGGGAGCAAGAATCAACTAGCATAGGAAGGCAAAACAAGTGCAACTTCAAAACTTTCAACATAAAGAGACGAAACTTGATATTATTGCAATTCCTACAAGCATATGTTCCTCCCTCATAATGATTTTCAGTAGAATCGTGAAGAAATTCGACAATATAACCATCACATAAATCATTCTTTTCATGACACCAAAGCATAGAAAACTTATTACTCTCCACATAAGCAAATTTCTTCTCACCAATAGTAGTGGGAGCAAACTCAACAAAATAACTATCATGAGAGTGAAAATTAAAATCATGATGTCAAGTTTCATGGTTATCATTATTCTTTATGGCATACATGTCATCACCATAATCATCTTAGAGAGCAACTTTGTTATCATAGTTAATTGAAGCCTCATCCAAAATTGTGGATTCATCACTAAATAAAGTCATGACCTCTCCAAATCCACTTTCATCATTATAATCATCATAAATAGGAGGCATGCAATCATTATAAAAAATTTGCACATCAAATCTTGGGGGACTAAAAATATCATCTTCATCAAACATAGCATCCCCATGCTTATGGCTTTGCATATCTTTAGCATCATGGATATTCAAAGAGTTCATACCAACAACATTGCAATTATGATCACCATTCAAAGATTTTTTTGTCAAACATTTTATAGAATTCTTCTTCTATTAATTGAGAACAATTTTGCTTTCCATCATTTTCACGAAATACAATATAAAGATGAATAATCTGATGCAACCTCAATTCCATTTTTTTGTAGTTTTCTTTTTATAAACCAAACTAGTGATAAAACAAGAAACTAAAAGATTCGATTACAAGATCTAAAGATATACCTTCAAGCACTCACCTCCCCAGCAACAGCGCCAGAAAAGAGCTTGATGTCTACTACACAAGTTTATTCTCGTAGACACGTGTTGGGCCTCCAAGCGCATAGTTTTGTAGGACAGTAGCAATTTTCCCTCAAGTGGATGAGCTAAGGTTTATCAATCCGTGGGAGGTGTAGGATGAAGATGGTCTGTCTCTAACAACCCTTCAACCAAATACAAGATATCTCTTGTGTCCCCAACACACCCAATACAATGGCAAATTGTATAGGTGCACTATTTCAGCGAAGAGATGGTGATAAATGTGTAATATTGATGGTCGAAATATATTTTTATAATCTGAATAAATAAAAACAGCAAGGTAGCAAATAGTAAATGGGCACAAAAACGGTATGACAATGCTTGAAAATGAGGCCTAGGGTCCGTACTTTCGCTAGTGCAATCTCTCAACGGTGCTAATATAATTGGATCATATAACCACCCCTTAAAGTGCGATGAAGAATCACTCCAAAGTTCCTATCTAGCAGAGAACATAAGAAGAAATTATTCGTAGGGTACGAAACCACCTCGAAGCTATTCTTTCTGATCGATCTATCCAAGAGTTCGTACTAAAATAACACCAAATAATTTCAAATTCATAATACTCAATCCAACACAAAGAACTTCAAAGAGTGCACCAAGATTTCTATCGGAGAAACAAAAGATGAGAATGTGCATCAACCCCTATGCACAGATTAGCCCAATGTCACCGCGGGAATACGTGAGTTGAATGCCAGAACACATATCAAGTGAATCAATATGATACCCCATTGTCACCACGAGTATTCATATGCAAGACATATATCAAGTGCTCTCAAATCCATAAAAGTATTCAACCTGATAAAACAAAATCTCAAAGGGAAGAATAAATTCATCACAACAAGATAGAGAGGGGAAAACACCATATGATCCGATTATATTAACAAAGCCTGCGATACATCAAGATTGTGACATCCCAAGAACACGAGAGAGCGAGAGAGATTAAACACATAGCTACTGGTACAAACCCTCAGCCCGGAGGGTGGACTACTCCCTCCTCATCGTGCTGGCCGCCGGGATGATGAAGATGGCCACCGGAGATGATTCCCCCCTCCGGCTGGGTGCCAGAACGAGGTCTAGATTGGTTTTCGGTGACTACAGAGGCCTGCGGCGGCAGAACTTCTGATCTAGGTTAACTTCTGATGGTTTCTCTATTTATAGGATTTTTCACGTTGGTTTCATGCTAAGATGGGCCTCGAGGTGAGCACAACCCACCGGGGCAAGCCAGGCCCACCAGGCGCGCCTTGGTGGATTGTGCCCTCCTCGTGGCTCTTCTAGCCCTACCATGAAGCTTCGGGGGTCTATTTTGTTCCAAAAGAAAGCTTCAAAAAGTTTCAGCTCATTTGGAGAACTTACATTTCTGCACAGAAAACAACACCACGGTAGTTCTGCTAAAAATAACGTCAGTCCGGGTTAGTTCCATGCAAATCATACCAAAACCATATAAAATTGTTGTAAACATGGCATGAATACTTCATAAATTATAGATACGTTGGATATGTATCAGCACCCCACCCCCCTGGGCGCGCCCCCTGACATTGTGGGCCCCTTGGCAGGCCTCCGATGCCCATCTTTGGCTATATGGTGTCTTTTACCCTGGAAAAAATCATTAAGGAAGCTTTCGGGATAAAGCGCTGCCATCTCGAGGCGGAACCTGGGCAGAACCAATCTAGGGCTCCGGCGGAGCTATTCTGCCGGGGAAACTTCCCTCTGGGAGGGGGAAATCATCGCCATCGTCATCACCATCGATCCTCTCATCGAGGGAGGGTCAATCTCCATCAACATCTTCACCAGCACCATCTCCTCTCAAACCCTAGTTCATCTCTTGTATTCGATCTTCGTCTCAAAACCTCAGATTGGTACGTATGGGTTGCTAGTAGTGTTGATTACTCCTTGTAGTTGATGATAGTTGGTTTATTCGGTGGAAGATTATATTTTCAAATCCTTAATGATAATTAATACTACTCTGATTATGATTATGAATATGTTTTGTGAGTAGTAATGTTTGTTCTTGAGGACATGGGAGAAGTCTTGTTATAAGTAATCATGTGAATTTGGTATTCATTCGATATTTTGATGAGATGTATGTTGTCTCTCCTCTAAGTGGTGTTATGTGAACGTCGACTACATGACACTTCACCATTATTTGGGCCCAGGGGAAGGCATTGGTAAGTAATAAGTAGATGACGGGTTGCTAGAGTGACAGAAGCTTAAACCCTATTTTATGTGTTGCTTCGTAAGGGGCTGATTTGGATCCATATGTTTCATGCTATGGTTAAGTTTACCTTAATTCTTCTTTCGTAGTTGCGGATGCTTGCGAGAGGGCTTAATCATAAGTGGGAGGCTTGTCCAAGGAAGGGTAACATCCAAGCACCGGTCCACCCACATATCGAATTATCAAAGTAACGAACGTGAATCATATGAGCATGATGAAAACTAGCTTGACAGTAATTCCCATGTGTCCTCGGGAGAGCTTTGCTTTATATAGTGTCACAGCCTGATTTTTTGGCCCTTTCTTTTTCTTTTGATTTTCCTAGGTTTTTGCTTGTGTTTTCTTTTTCCGTGGTTGTGTGGTCTGGAAACTGAAGAAGATGACCTCTTCTTTCTTTCCAGAGTTGCTTGTCATCCCCATCTCCATCCGAAGACCTTGCCATTTCCATCTTGGACAAATCCCAATATTCTTTTTATTGGGAATATTCCTTTTTCTATTAAAGGAATAACCCAATTTGTCCTAAGTTGTGAAGCAACCTATATTTTTATCACTCCTAAAATTCCAAAATAATTCTCATAAATTGTTTGGGTCACAACGTCCTCAAATATGGCAAAATATTTCATTGGCCACGTTCTCCATCATGCTCAAATAATTCATTTCCTATTGTGTCCTAAATGGCACATTGTGAAGCAAGTGCTATTTATATTTTCCCATTTCACCCCAACCTTTGTGGACATCTTTTCATGTCCATATAATTGACCTGTGCCAAAATTCAACATTATTTTCCTAGCCAATATTCCTCAGTGATTTTTCAAAGTTCCCGTCTCAGGGAAGCCTTTGTGAAGGAAGTTCTAGCCAGGGTTATCCAAATAAGTTGAAATTTTGCACACTCCTTAATGAGGTCATATAAATGCCCTCATCCAATTTGCAGCCCTATCCAATCATCTATGTGAGCACAGGACCAAATCTTAGATTTTGTCCAAATTTTCAGTTAGTGAAGCAAGTATATTTTATCTTGCTCCATTATTGCTGAAACTTTTTTAGGGACTGCTCCTACCTATATAACCTATCTGCACAAAATATGGGCTCATTTCATCTTGCCATATTTCCTCAGGAATTCTCCTAAGTTTCTGTCCAGAGAGGTGTTGTATGAAGGAAGTACCATTTTGGCTTGGCCAAATGGCATGAAATTTTTATGGCACTCTCATATGACCAAATAATCCTGCCATGTTCATTTTCAGCTCAATCCATCACTCTATGTGAGTACTTCTTCCTGATCTTGTTTCTGGATCAATTTATGCAGTTGTTAAGCAACTATAATAATCCTTGAGCCAAACCCCTCCATAATTACCAGGACTATAGTCCTTCCTAACCTAAATCTACCAGACAACTTGTTTGCCTCTAATCTCACCTCAATTGATCACTATTTCATGATCAAGTTTACTGCAGGAAACTTCAGAGCTCACTTACCATTTAACCACAGCATCTTTAACTGAGCTACCGCCTCAGTTGCAACCTACCAAGGAAGGACTAAACCCCAGACACCATTTGGGAAACAGTGTGGCACTGTGTGCACCAGTGCACGCGGTGACCACCGCTTTGGCACACACCAGTCGCGCCGAGAACGTCTTCTTGCTCGGGCCCCCTTCTCTGCTCGGCGCCTCAGCGAGCACGGGCCTGTCTATCGTGTTCCCCACATCGTCGCCATCCTCCTGGAGCCTTTTCCCCCTCCGCCCGCTTCTCCGTCGGTGCTCGTCACCGCGCGCCCACGAGCGAGCTGTAGCCGACAAGGCTTTAATGGCGTTCGACCGCTTCTCCTCTGTGTCCCTCGGCCCCTCCTGCTCTGTGCGCCTCTGTAGCTCGTCCGCACCTCCCTCGTCATGATCCCGCACCCTCCCGTGATCGCTGCCGTCTCCAGAGCATGGCCGGATGCGAGCGGCGGCACCCGAGCCACGGCCACACGTCCCCGGCCTCCCCTCGTCGCCCCGGCTATATATAGGCCTCCCCCGAGCCACTCTGAGCTCATCAGCCTCCTCACCGCGCTCCTCTAGGCTCTCCCCACCTCTAGCCTGAGTTCCAGAAGCTGTTCTTGCCGCTCATCACCACCATGGCCGCCTCTGGTCTCCTCCTAAATTCAGGCAACGTCGAGCCCCTCCCTCTCTCCTAACACCACCCTTCAACTCACTTAGCTCTGGCGAGTTCCCCGATCCACTTACCTCACTGCCGGAGCAACCTCAGCGCCGAACCATCGGTGGCCGAACCTGCCGTCTGCCACATTCAACATCCCGTTCCATCCAGTGCTCTTCGGCGAGCGTGACTCCTCCAGTCGGGTGCGCCACTCCGCGCCGTTCATCTCGGTGGTCGGAGCTCCGCCTGAGGTGGACTGAGCCACCGGGATGGGCGCCAGCGCCGGCGTCCCCTCCCTCTGTTCTGCGCCCGGCCTTGCCTTTCTGTTGCACCGTCGTGAGAAGGATGATGGAGGCGGGAGGAGAGAGAAGATATGTCGTGGCCCCCACCCGTCAGTGACCCAAAGGCCGGCCCCACACTCTGCTGATGTGGAGTAAGTGGACATGTATTTCTTTGAATACGTTTTCCTTTTAGGAAAGCGCGTTTTCATCTTCTTTGGGTTAAAATGCGATTCCTCAGTTCCGAAAGCGCATTCGCTGAAATACGTTTTCTGTTTTGTCCTCCAGGGGCCTGTTTGTAGAAATCTTTTTATAGATTGGTCCCTAAACTTCGCTGGGCTATAACTTATTGCTCGAGACTCCGACTGATGTGAATCCAACGCCCACGCCTTTGTCTTGTCGAGCCCATTCTGTTGGAACCATTTTCATTATGGTTTGACACTATGAAAATGACCTTTTTCCCTTCCCCAAATCAGCCCCTCCGAGAGTGAACCTTTTCCGGCGAGTCTTTCTGCGGCTTCACCGCACTGCTCCCCGGAGCATTCTTCATCCCCAGGAAAGCCACAATACCCACTTGCATGATAGTGATGCAGTAGCCAATGTTTTCAACTTGAATATTTATTAAAGGTTTGCTTGTTTAAAATATGGTTATCGTTGTTTCGGTAATGCTTCTGGGTTAGTGCTTACTTTCTTGCTATGTTGTTATGCACCTGGTTATCATGCCCTGCTAGTTGCTGGTATTCCTTTCATATGCTTATGCTTGCTAGTAGTACATGTTGATGTTGGTAATGGTCTTCGGTGCATGACCGCCATCTGTCCCGAGTACCGTTGTTATGCATGTTCTATTGCATCCAGTTGGATTAAATGCTTGCATGATGGTATTGTTGATATGTTCTTGCATGATATTTATTGTTGATGCTAGTGGTCATGCTATGTTTATGAGAAGTATGTACTTGTGATGTTCATGATAGTCAGTATGCCATGCTCAGTTGGATATGATTCATTGTTGATATGGTGGATAGTTATGTTGTACCCTCATGATTATGTTGATATCATGCTCATGAATTGTAATTGCATCATGTTATTTTATCATGGCTCAGCATATTGCATTCAAGTTTAACCGGATTAAATTGAACTTGAACAACTGTTGGCTGATTCATGGTGCCATCATATCGAGCTGACCAGTGCAACCACGCTTACCTTTATGGGAAGGTCCTAACTGGGTCTATTGTCGTTCCTCTTGTCGGTGCCTCCAACGAGGGAAGGTTATGGGCGTGCGGTACCCTTGCCCGGTAAGCAGACATAACCTTGTGTGCTCGTTGTTGTTATATCTGGATTGTCCTGATTTGGGACCGTTTTGCCACGATGGTGGCCGTTTTGCCACGACGGTGGCCATTGGTGCCTTTGGTAGGCACGGGGCCACCCATGACCTAGCCCGGAGGGGAGTTGGTCGGAGTGGCCGGGAGAGTGTCATGGCAATAGGATGGTTTTGTCGGAACGCCATTGCTCCACCCGAATGGGAGTGCGAGGCCATGGGTTCTGTGGTGTGGGTACAGTGTATTAACCTCTGCAGAGTGTATATTAAATCTATCGATAGTCGTGCCCACGGATAAGGGCCTAGTTCGTGTCGGTCACACCATGAGTCAACAGTAATAATAATAATAATGTGTTTAATAACAACCTCGGTTCGTTGATGAGATAAGTTGGTTGTGATCGCCGGAAAGATCACCGTTTGAGACCAAGTGTCGGTCATGGTTGTGATCGCTAGAAAGATCACCGTTTGAGACCAAGTGTTGGTCATGGTTGTGATCGCCGGAAAGATCACCGTTTGGTTATGAGGTAACCCATTGAGCCTAGAGTGGTTCCGTTTGTGATCCGTGAATGATCACTGTGGTATCCAGGATATCGAGTTGTTGGATATTCGTGATGTTGTGCGAGAATCGTGGGTAAAGATCAAGCTCCTTGTGGTCATTTAATGGTTACTACGGTATTGTTTATACCAAGCTTGATTTGATCCTGAGATGATCGTGTGATGTCCGAGGTTGGTAAGTGATGCATGTGATGGTTACGAGGTAACCCGAGCAGAATAAATGGTGCATATAGTGTCATCATGTTGCATTCTAGTATCGTCAGATTTATATGTTCATGCCATGCTCATATTGTTCTAGCGGTATCATGTTCAAGTTGTTCATGCCATGTTATTCTGATGATCTCATGATGATTCCTGCTTAACCTGTAATTGCCATGCTGTTGTTTGTCTTGAATGCTTCTAGTTATTGTGATCTTGCAAGTATATTCAATGTACTGACCTAGCGTGTCATGCCAATTTGCAGGTCGTGTCGGGATTTCTTGCTTGTTTGGTGTTGTTCTTGTGTTCGCGAGCTAGGATAAATGTTCCAGCTAGAGTCCCTGCGGATTGGAGTCCATCATCGTCGTTCGTTGTTCCGCTGCCTCGAGTTGTTGTGTTGCTTGTATAGAGCAAGCGTGGTTGGCGTAGTGTCGTCGTGCCGATGTTATTCATTGTAATATCGGAACCATTGTATTCCTATTTGTGTTATAATAGAGAGCTGGTTGGTTCTATACTAAGCAGTGCCGTATTCCAGAAGACTTCACCTCGACCTCTGGGCTGGAATATGGGGCGTTCCGGTTTTCTCTGAGCCGGGGTGCCACAGGCTTGGTATCAGAGCAGGTCTGGCTGTAGGATGCCCTAGCCCGCGTGAACGCTAGAATGTGGTAGTATCGAGTCTAGTTGGTTTGTTGCATTTGTTTGTTGCATAGCATGCACATAGATTATTGTTTAATCGCTAATAGTTAATCTTGTGAGTGTAGGTGGCATCGGTCTCGATCCACTACCTGGACCCTCTTTCTTAGCATGCCTGCCCCTTGGTGTTAAGCGACCACATCATCATCCAAACTGAGGGAGTCCTAGATTAGGGGGTGTTCGGATAGCCGGACTATACCTTCGGCCGAACTCCTGGACTATGAAGATACAAGATTGAAGACTTCGTCCCGTGTCCGGAAGGGACTTTCCTTGGCGTGGAAGGCAAGCTTGGCGATACGGATATGTAGATCTCCTACCATTGTAACCGACTTTGTGTAACCCTTAGCCTCTCCGGTGTCTATATAAACCGGAGAGTTTTAGTCCATAGGACAACATACACAACAACAATCATACCATGGGCTAGCTTCTAGGGTTTAGCCTCTCCGATCTCGTGGTAGATCTACTCTTGTACTACCCATATCATCAATATTAATCAAGTAGGACGTAGGGTTTTACCTCCATCGAGAGGGCCCGAACCTGGGTAAAACTTCGTGCCCCTTGCCTCCTGTTACCATCCGGCCTAGACGCACAGTTCGGGACCCCCTACCCGAGATCCGCCGGTTCTGACACCGACATTGGTGCTTTCATTGAGAGTTCCTCTGTGTCGTCGCCGTCAGGCTTGATGGATCCTACGATCATCGATAGTGATGCGGTCCAGGGTGAAACTTGTCTCCCCGGATAGATCTCTCTCTTCGGCAGCTTTGCACTGCGGGCCAATTCACTTGGCCATCTGGAGCAGATCGAAAGCTATGCCCCTGGCCGTCAGGTCAGATTTGGAAGTTTAAACTACACGGCTGACATCCGCGGGGACATGATCTTCGACGGATTCGAGCCACTGCCGAGCGCGCCGCACTGCCACGACGAGCGTGATCTAGCTCTGCCGCCTAACAGTGCCCTGAAGGCCGCACCCGCATCGGCTTCGACCCTTAATTCGGAGCCAACCGCGCCGACCGAGGATGGGTGGTTGGACGCCGCCTCGGGGGCTGCGATCCTAACGGCGATCGAGCCGAACACCAGCCCCGCACTCCGTGAGACTCATGATTCCAAGGAGCCGGACTCCTCTCCGGACTCCGAACCATTCGCGCCTCTGCCGATCGAATCCGATTGGGCGCCGATCATGGAGTTTACTGCCGCGGACATCTTTCAGCACTCGCCCTTTGGAGATATTATAAAATCACTAAAGTCTCTCTCTTTATTAGGAGAGCCCTGTCCGGACTACGGTCAGCGAGATTGGGATGCGAACGATGAAGAAATTCAAAGCCCACCCACCACCCACTTTGTATCCACTGTCGACGATTTAACCGACATGCTCGACTTCGACTCCGAAGACATCGACGGTATGGACGCCGATGAAGGAGACGATGAAGAACAAGCGCCTGTTGGGCCCTGGAACGCCACCTCGTCATATGGCGTATACATGGTGGATGCACCAAAAGATGACGACGAGGAGCGGAAGGACGCACCGAAGGCTTGTTCCCTTGAAAAGCAGTCAAAGCGGCGATGCAAGCGCCGCCCCAAATCCCGCCTCGACAGAAATAGCGATCACACAGACCCAGCGCTGGAGCAGGGCGAACCGCTGCCGGACAACGGCAATCCGGATAATCAAACCGAACAAACAAATCCTATCAAGGATAATGGTCCGGACGACATAACGCCGGACAGACACCCGGAGCAGCAGACTGCCCATAAAAGGCTTGTTGCCACCGCGAGGAGTCTGAAAAAGCAGAAGCAAAGGCTCAAGGCCGCGCAAGACACACTCCAAATCAGATGGAGTAAAAATACTCAACACTGCAGCAAGATACAGCGACAATCGCCCCTCCAAGAGCTACCCAAAGCGGAAGCTGCTACCCGAATTCGATGAGGAGGCCTCAGAACCCCCACAACCAAATATCAAATCAGCCACCTGGTCGGATAGACGACCCCTCTACCAACACAGAGCGGCATACAACGCCGCTCACAATACAATACGTGACCCATGCGAGGGCTCGCACCCAAAGGACGGCGCAACAACATCCATCTATGGACCACGCAAGCGCGCCCCAGCATACAATGCAACACAACAAACATCCGAACAACGCGGTACACCCAGCTACAAGGGTGCCGCACACCCCCTATGTTGAAGGAAATATGCCCTAGAGGCAATAATAAAGTTATTATTTATTTCCTTATATCATGATAAATGTTTATTATTCATGCTAGAATTGTATTAACCGGAAACATAATACATGTGTGAATACATAGACAAACAGAGTGTCACTAGTATGCCTCTACTTGACTAACTCGTTAATCAAAGATGGTTATGTTTCCTAACCATGAACAAAGAGTTGTTATTTGATTAATGGGATCACATCATTAGATGAATGATCTAATTGACATGACCCATTCTGTTAGCTTAGCACCCGATCATTTAGTATGTTGCTATTGCTTTCTTCATGACTTATACATGTTCCTATGACTATGAGATTATGCAACTCCCGTTTGCCGGAGGAACACTTTTTGTGCTACCAAACGTCACAACGTAACTAGGTGATTATAAAGGTGCTCTACAGGTGTCTCCAAAGGTACATGTTGGGTTGGCGTATTTTGAGATTAGGATTTGTCACTCCGATTGTCGGAGAGGTATCTCTGGGATCTCTCGGTAATGCACATCACATAAGCCTTGCAAGCATTGCAACTAATGAGTTAGTTGTGAGATGATGTATTACGGAACGAGTAAAGAGACTTGCCGGTAACGAGATTGAACTAGGTATTAAGATACCGACGATCGAATCTCGGGCAAGTAACATACCGATGACAAAGGGAACAACGTATGTTGTTATGCGGTCTGACTGATAAAGATCTTCGTAGAATATGTGGGAGCCAATATGAGCATCCAGGTTCCGCTATTGGTTATTGACTGGAGACGTGTCTCGGTCATGTCTACATTGTTCTCGAACCATAGGGTCCGCACGCTTAAGGTTTCGATGACAGTTATATTATGAGTTTTGATGTACCGAAGGAGTTCGGAGTCCCGGATGGGATCAGGGACATGACGAGGAGTCTCGAAATGGTCGAGATGTAAAGATCGATATATTGGACGACTATATTCGGACATCGGAAAGGTTCCGAGTGATTCGGGTATTTTTCGGAGTACCGGAGAGTTACGGGAATTTGCCGGGGAGTATATGGGCCTTATTGGGCCATACGGGTATAGAGGAGAGAGGCCAAAAGGAAGGAGGCCTGTGCTCCCCCTCTGGTCAGATTTGGACAAGGGGCGCAGCCCTCTTTTCCTTCTTTCTCTCCCCCTCTTTCCCCTTCTCCTACTCCAACAAGGAAGGAGGGAGTCCTACTCCCGGTGGGAGTAGGACTCCCCTTGGCGTGCCCCCTCCTAGGCCAGCCGCCCCCTCCCCCTTGCTCCTTTATATACGGGGGCAGGGGGCACCTCTAGACACAAGTTGATCTTCGTGATCGTTCCTTAGCCGTGTGCGGTGCCCCCTCCACCATATTCCACCTCGGTCATATTGTAGCGGTGCTTAGGCGAAGCCCTACGACGGTTGAACATCAAGATCGTCACCACGCCGTCGTGCTGACGGAACTCCTCCCCGAAGCTTTGCTGGATCAGAGCCCGGAGTGCGTCGTCGAGCTGAACGTGTGCCAAGAACTCGGAGGTGCCGGAGTAACGGTGCTTGGATCGGTTGGACCGGGAAGACGTACGACTACTTCCTCTACGTTGCGTCAACGCTTCCGCTTCGGTCTACGAGGGTACGTAGACAACACTCTCCCCTCTCGTTGCTATGCATCACCATGATCTTGCGTGTGCGTAGGAAAATTTTGAAATTACTACGTTCCCCAACAGTGGCATCCGAGCCTAGGTTTTATGTGTTGATGTTATTTGCACGAGTAGAACACAAGTGAGTTGTGGGCAATATAAGTCATACTGCTTACCAGCATATCATACTTTGGTTCGGCGGTATTCTTGGACGAAGCGGCCCGGACCGACATTACGCGTACGCTTACGCGAGACCGGTTCTCCCGACGTGCTTTGCACAAAGGTGGCTAGCGGGTGACAGTTTCTCCAACTTTAGTTGAACCGAGTGTGGCTACGCCTGGTCCTTGCGAAGGTTAAAACAGCACCAACTTGACAAACTATCGTTGTGGTTTTGATGCGTAGGTAAGATTGGTTCTTGCTTAAGCCCGTAGCAGCCACGTAAAACTTGCAACAACAAAGTAGAGGACGTCTAACTTGTTTTTGCAGGGCATGTTGTGATGTGATATGGTCAAGACATGATGCTAAATTTTATTGTATGAGATGATCATGTTTTGTAACCGAGTTATCGGCAACTGGCATGAGCCATATGGTTGTCGCTTTATTGTATGCAATGCAATCGCGCTGTAATGCTTTACTTTATCACTAAGCGGTAGCGATAGTCGTGGAAGCATAAGATTGGCGAGACGACAATGATGCTACGATGGAGATCAAGGTGTCGCGCCGGTGACGATGGTGATCATGACGGTGCTTCAAAGATGGAGATCACAAGCACAAGATGATGGTGGCCATATCATATCACTTATATTGATTGCATGTGATGTTTATCTTTTATGCATCTTATCTTGCTTTGATTGACGGTAGCATTATAAGATGATCTCTCACTAATTATCAAGAAGTGTTCGCCCTGAGTATGCACCGTTGCGAAAGTTCTTCGTGCTGAGACACCATGTGATGATCGGGTGTGATAGGCTCTACGTTCAAATACAACGGGTGCAAAATAGTTGCACACGCAGAATACTCAGGTTATACTTGATGAGCCAAGCATATACAGATATGGCCTCGGAACACAGAGACCAAAAGGTCGAGCGTGAATCATATAGCAGATATGATCAACATAGCGATGTTCACCAATGAAACTACTCCATCTCACGTGATGATCGGACATGGTTTAGTTGATTTGGATCACGTAATCACTTAGAGGATTAGAGGGATGTCTATCTAAGTGGGAGTTCTTTAGTAATATGATTAATTGAACTTAAATTTATCATGAACTTAGTCCTGGTAGTATTTTGCAAATTTTGTTGTAGATCAATAGCTCGCATTGTTGCTTCCCTATGTTTATTTTTATATGTTCCTAGAGAAAATTGTGTTGAAAGATGTTAGTAGCAATGATGCGGATTGGATCCGTGATCTGAGGTTTATCCTCATTGCTGCACAGAAGAATTATGTCCTTGATGCACCGCTAGATGACGGACCTATTGCAGGAGCAGATGCAGACATTATGAACGTTTGGCTAGCTCAATATGATGACTACTTGATAGTTTAGTGCACCATGCTTAATGGCTTAGAATCGGGACTTCAAAGACGTTTTGAACTTCATGGAGCATATGAGATGTTCCAGGAGTTGAAGTTAATATTTCAAGCAAATACCCGAGTTGAGATATATGAAGTCTCCAACAAGTTCTATAGCTAAAAGATGGAGGAGAATCGCTCAACTAGTGAGCATGTGCTCAGATCGTCTGAGTACTACAATCGCTTGAATCAAGTGGGAGTTAATCTTCCAGATAAGATAGTGATTGACAGAATTCTCTAGTCACCATCACCAAGTTAGTAGAACTTTGTGATGAACTATGATATGCAAGGGATAACGGAAACGATTCTCAAGCTCTTCGTAATGCGGAAATTGATGAAGGTAGAAATCAAGAAAAACATCAAGTGTTGATGGTAGACAAGACCACTAGTTTCAAGAAAAGGGCAGAGGGAAGAAGGGGAACTTCAAGAAGAACAGCAAGCAAGTTGCTGCTCAAGTGAAGAAGCCCAAGTCTGGTCCTAAGCCTGAGACTAAGTGTTTCTACTACAAAGGGACTGGTCACTCGAAGCGGAACTACCCCAAGTGATTGGCAAATAAGAAGGATGGCAAAGTGAACATAAGTATATTTGATATACATGTTATTGATGTGTACTTTACTAGTGTTTATAGCAACCCCTCAGTATTTGATACTAGTTCAGTTGCTAAGATTAGTAACTCGAAACGGGAGTTGCAGAATAAACAGAGACTAGTTAAGGGTGAAGTGACGATGTGTGTTGGAAGTGGTTCCAAGATTGATATGATCATCATCGCACACTCCCTATACTTTCGGGATTAGTGTTGAACCTGAATAAGTGTTATTTGGTGTTTGCGTTGAGCATGAATATGATTTGATCATGTTTATTGTAATACGGTTATTCATTTAAGTAAGAGAATAAATTGTTGTTCTGTTTACATGAATAAAACCTTATATGGTTACACACCCAATGAAAATAGTTCGTTGGATCTCGATCGTAGTGATACACATAATCATAATATTGAAACCAAAAGATGCAAAGTTAATAATGATAGTGCAACTTATTTGTGGCACTGCCGTTTAGGTCATATTGGTGTAAAGCGCATGAAGAAACTCCATGCTAATGGGTTTTTGGAATCACTTGATTATGAATCAGTTGATGCTTGCGAACCATGCCTCATGGGCAAGATGACTAAAACGCCGTTCTCCGGAACTATGGAGCGAGCAACTGACTTATTGGAAATAATACATACTGATGTATGAGATCCGATGAGTGTTAAGGATCGTGGCGGGTATCATTATTTTCTGACCTTCACAGATGATTTGAGCAGATATGGGTATATCTACTTAATGAAACACAAGTCTGAAATATTTGAAAAGTTCAAAGAATTTCAGAGTGAAGTGGAGAATCATCGTAACAAGAAAATAAAAGTTTCTACGATATGATCGCAGAGGTAAAATATTTGAGTTACGAGTCTGGCCTTCAGTTAAAACAATGTGAAATAGTTTCACTACTCACGCCACCTGGAACACCACAGCATAATGGTGTGTCCGAACATCATAACCGTACTTTATTAGATATGGTGCGATCTATGATGTCTCTTACCGATCTACCACTATCGTTTTGGGGTTATGCATTAAAGACAGCTACATTCACGTTTAAAAGGGCACCATCTAAGTCCGTTGAGACGACACAATCTGAACTGTGGTTTGGCAAGAAACCAAAGTTGTCGTTTCTTAAAGTTTGGGATTGTGATGCTTATATGAAAAAGTTTCATCTTGATAAGCTCAAACCCAAATCGGAGAAATATGTCTTCATAGGATACCCAAAGGAGACTATTGGGTACACCTTCTATCACAGATCCGAAGGCAAGACATTCGTTGCTAAGAATGGATCCTTTCTAGAGAAGGAGTTTCTCTTGAAAGAAGTGAGTGGGAGGAAAGTAGAACTTGATAAGGTAATTGTACCTTCTCCCTTATTGAAAAGTAGTTCATCACAAGAAATCTGTTCCTGTGACTACTACACCAAATAGTGAGGAAGACTAATGATGATGATCATGTAACTTCAGATCAAGTTAATACCGAATCTCGTAGGTAAACCAGAGTGAGATCCGCACCAAAGTGGTACGGTAATCCTGTTTTGGAAGTCATGTTACTAGACCATGACGAACTTGTGAACTATGAGGAAGCGATGATGAGCCTAGATTCCGCGAAATGGCTTGAGGCCATGAAGTCTGAGATGAGATCCATGTATGAGAACAAAGTATGGACTTTGATTGACTTGCCCAATGATCGGCGAGCCATTGAGATTAAATAGATCTTCAAGAGGAAGATGGACACTGATAGTAGTGTTACTATCTACAAAGCTAGAATTGTCGCAAAAGGTTTTCGACAAGTTCAAGGTGTTGACTATGATGAGAGTTTCTCACTCGTATCTATGCTTAAGTCTGTCCGAATCATGTTAGCAATTGCCGCATTTTATGAAATCCAGCAAATGGATGTCAAAACTGCATTCCTGAATGGATTTCTGGAAGAAGAGTTGTATATGATGCAGCCGGAAGGTTTTGTCGATCCAAAAGGAGCTAACAAAGTGTGCAAGCTCCAGCGATCCATTTATGGACTGGTGCAAGCCTCTCGGAGTTGGAATAAACGCTTTGATAGTATGATCAAAGCATATAGTTTTATCAGACTTGCGGTGAAGCCTGTATTTACAAGAAAGTGAGTGGGAGGACTACAGCATTTCTGATAAGTATATGTGAATGACATATTGTAGATCGGAAATAATGTAGAATTATTCTGCAAAGCATAAAGGAGTGTTTTTAAAGAAGTTTTTCAAAAGAAAGACCTCGGTGAAGCTGCTTACATATTAAGCTTCAAAATCTATAGAGATAGATCAAGACGCTTGATAAGTTTTTTCAATGAGTACATACCTTGACAATATTTTGAAGTAGTTCAAAAATGGAACAGTCAAAGAAAGAGTTCTTGGTTGTGTTACAAGGTATGAAATTGAGTAAGACTGTAGGATCGAAAGTATGTCTAGAGGGGGGTGATTAGACTACTTGAACAAATAAAAACTTAACCTTTTCCCAATTTTAGCTCTTGGCAGATTTTAGCTATTGTAGGACAAGTCAAGCAATCATCACACAATTCAAGCAAGCATGCAAAGAGTATATTGGCAGCGGAAAGTAAAGCATGCAACTTGCAAGAATGTAAAGGGAAGGGTTTGGAGAATTCAAACGCAATTGGAGACACGGATGTTTTTCCCGTGGTTCGGATAGGTGGTGCTATCCTACATCCACGTTGATGGAGACTTCAACCCACGAAGGGTAACGGTTGCACGAGTCCACGGAGGGCTCCACCCACGAAGGGTAATGGTTGCGCGAGTCCATGGAGGGCTCCACCCACGAAGGGTCCATGAAGAAGCAACCACCCACGAAGGGTCCACGAAGAAGCAACCTTGTCTATCCCACCATGGCCATCGCCCACGAAGGACTTGCCTCACTAGCGGTAGATCTTCACGAAGTAGGCGATCTCCTTGCCCTTACAAACTCCTTGGTTCAACTCCACAATCTTGTCGGAGGCTCCCAAGTGACACCTAGCCAATCTAGGAGACACCACTCTCCAAGAAGTAACAAATGGTGTGTTGATGATGAACTCCTTGCTCTTGTGCTTCAAATGATAGTCTCCCCAACACTCAACTTTCTCTCATAGGATTTGGATTTTGTGGAAAGAAGATTTGAGTGGAAAGCAACTTGGGGAAGGCTAGAGATCAAGATTCATATGGTAGGAATGGAATATCTTGGTCTCAACTCATGAGTAGGTGGTTCTCTCTCAGAACATATGAGTTGGAATTGTGTGTGTGTTCCGATGGCTCTCTCCACGAATGAAGAGGAGGTGGAGGGGTATATATAGCCTCCACACAAAATCCAACCGTTACACACAGTTTTCCAATCTCGGTGGGACCGAATCAACAAACTCGGTCGGACCAAAAAGGTAAACCTAGTGACCGTTAGAGATTTTCGGTGGGACTGACATCTAATTCGGTAGGACCGATATGGTTAGGATTTGGGCATAACATAATCTCGGTGAGACCGATTACACAAACTCGGTGAGACCGAGTTTGGTAATAAGCTAACCAGAGAGTTGGTCAGGTAAACTCGGTGGGACCGATTTGCTCTTTCGGTGAGACCGAAAAGTTACAAAAAGGAAAGAGAGAGTTTACACTGCAATCTCGGTGGGACCGATTCGCTCTTTCGGTGAGACCGAAAAGATACGAAAGGGAAACAGAGAGTTTGCAATCCCATCTCGGTGAGACCGAGATCCCTATCGGTAGAACCGAATTGCTAGGGTTTGGCAATGGCTTATGACAAGTGAAACTCGGTGGCGCCGGATAGAAAGAATCGGTAGGACCGAGTTTGGCTTAGGGTTTAGGTCATATGTGGATATGGGAAAGTAGTTGAGGGTTTTGGAGCATATCACTAAGCACGTGAAGCAAGAGGCTCATTAAGCAACACCTCATCCCTCCTTGATAGTATTGGCTTTTCCTAAAGACTCAATGTGATCTTGGATCACTAAAATATAAAATGAAGAGTCTTGAGCTTTTGAGCTTGAGCCAATCCTTTGTCCTTAGCATTTTGAGGGTTCCACTTTCACATCCATGCCATGCCAATCATTGAGCTTTCCTGAAATATTCATCTTGGAATAGCATTAGCTCAATGAGCTATATGTTGTTATGAATTACCAAAACCACCTAGGGATAGTTGCACTTTCAATCTCCCCCTTTTTGGTAATTGATGACAACATATAGATCAAAGCTTCGACAAATGATAATAAGCATGAAATATATCGTCGCTTTGAGAAGTATGTGACAAGTAAGAGCTCCCCCTAAATTTGTGCATATTTAAAATTTGCTTTGGACTGCAAATGCACAAAGAGTTAGAGTCATGGGTTACTCTTCCATGTCACATACATCTTGGTGGAGCACTTAAAATGATAAGAATGAAATACATGCACTCATCACCAAGAATAGTGAATGATCACATAAGATAGATAAGATGATAATATTAAGCAAACATTAAGTGTAGCTTATGATCAAACACATGATCATCAATGTCTCACGAGCAATGACATAGTATCTCACACAAAAGCAAACAAAGTTCGAAAAACCACCAAATAAAACAAGAGAGAATAAAAGCAACACTCTCTCTCGAAGCCTATGATCTATACATTTTCTCCCCCTTTGGCAACAAGTTACCAAAAAGTTCCTAGAAAATGCATAGTGCTAAGTCGACACTCAGGCTTGATCTTCAGGTGGTGGTGGAGTCCGGAGCACTCCAAGGACGAAGCCTTCTGTAGACGTGGTCGGAGTCGAGGCTGAAGTGGACGCTGGAACTGGTGGAACTGAGGCTGTAGCTGGTGCAGAAGTGGTGGCTCTGGGGTCAGCAACTGGCACTTCAGACGACCTCGGACCTCGTGGCACTCTGGCAAAGGCATCAGTTGTAGTCCTGCCTCTCCTCTCCTGCATGTCATCCTGGAGCTGCTCCACTGCAGTCTGAATCTCTGTTACTTTGACATCCAAGTCATAGAACTTTTGTTCCATGATCCTCTCTAAGCTCTGCTGATTCTGAGTGAGGGTGGCCAGTCCTTGCTCAATCCTCAGTGTGGATGCAATCAAGTAACCAAGCTGCTCTTGTTTGGTTTTCAAGAAATACTCAGATGCCTCCTCTTGAGTTGGCATCTTGGTAGCTTTCTCCTTCCTCGCCTGCTCCTTCTTTGCTTGTGCTTGAACTGATGATGGTTCATTCTCATTCATCACAACTTGGTTGTCCTCAAAGTCTGGATGAATAGGCAAGTGTTCCTTGTCCAACAAGTATATGCCTGTGCCCATCTTCGAGTTGATTAACTCCTGAATCTGAGGGGCATAACCACAGCTCCTCTTCTGATCTGCTGCAGTCCTCTTGATAGTTTCTACTATGAGGCTCATGACCTTGAATTTCTGAGGCACATCAAATACATGAAGCAAATTGATTGCATGGCCTCTGGTCATCTTGTGATCACCTGACTTGGGCAACAGAGTGTGCCTAAGGATCCAGTTAATGGTTGGCAGCCCTGACAGAAGATAATGCATAGACCCAAACTTGAAAGTATCAAGTGCCTCGTTTGGAATTTCCTTGTACATATTGGACATAGTGTTGTGGTCCATCTTCTTCTTGGCATAGATATCCAAGTCATCCTCATGCTCCTCTGGGGCATTGATGAGTTGTGCCCACTCAGCAACAGTAGATTGGTACCTCGTACCTTCAGACATCCATGTGATCTTTCCATCTGGGTAGAAATGTGCTGTGGAGTAGAATTGCATAATGAGTTCCTCGTTCCACTTTGTGAGCTTCTGCCCAACAAAGTCTGCTACTCCACAAGCATTGAAGCTATCATACACTCCAGGGTAGTGTTCTTCATTGTCCTTGATGTACTCCCAATTGACCCATCTCATGTCACAAACTATGGGCTTCTTGTCCAACAAAACTGTCTCATAGAAGTCCTGCTGTTCCTTAGTGTGGAACCTATAATCAATAGCAGTTCTTCTCCTTGAAGCATATGGATCTGCTTCTCTCCACTTCCTCAGCCCTGAGTCTCTTCTGAGCTTCATGTCCTCAGCCACAGGATGAGCATCATTGTGGTCTGGGATCTTGGGCTTGAGCTTTCTCAGAATGTGCTCTTCATCATCTTCTTCAACAGCTTCAGGCACTTGGGCCTTGTTCTTCTCAGTTGCAGGTATGCTCCTCGTATTTCTCTTTGGGGCAGACTTGGGCTTGGAGGCAGCTTTGGGTGCTTCTTTGGGCTTGGATGCAGCAGCCCCTGTCCTGATAGCATCACCCATAAGCTTAGGTGCCTTAGGTGCTGGTGCAGCAACCTCTTCTTCTTTCTCTTCTTCCATGATGGAAGCCTTTCCAAGCACTCTGGCTACGGTCTTCTTGACCCTTTCCTTCCTTTTCTTTCCTTCAGCAGCAACTGGCTCAATGGGACTGGGCTTCTCAGTTGAAGCTCTGGCCTTTGACATAGGCTGCCTGCCTGCTGGCCTTTTGATCTGCATCCCTGGTTTTATGCCCTGTGCTGGCTCAACTCTCTTGGAAGTTGCTTCCTCTTCTGCCACATAATCTTCATCCTCAGAATCTGAAGTTCTCTTCTTCCTCTGTCTGGTGGCAGCTTTTGGCAAATTGCTTGGGGTACTTCTGCTGCCATCATCTGAAGAGCTGGATGGACTAGTGCCCTCACTCATGAGCACCTGCTCTTCTGATCTGTTCTGGCTGTCACTCTGATCAGACATGATGTAAAAGCTGACTACTGACCCTGTGAAGAGTTTATAGATGAGGTAGAGTGGATGAGCATCACAAAATGCAGAGATTTTTGCAAAAGAATAATTCAAAAACTTAGTTTTAGTTTCCCACTGAAAGCATCTCGGATCTACCGATTTCTAAACTCGGTGATACTGAAGCAGTTTTGGCACATAAACTAGTGAACTCGGTCAGACCGAGTCACAGTTCGGTGGCACCGAGACTGCTAGGGTTTCACAGAGTTCCAAAATCGGTTACACCGATAAGTAATTCTCGGTCAGACCGAGTCTCACTTGTGCAATGGCATAAGCCAAATCAGTGGGACCGAGTTTTTCAACTCGGTGGGTCCGAGATGGTTTCGACGGAAACCTAACCCTAAAATTTTTGAATTAAACCTAATCTACGAGTTCATTGACTGGATAGAAGTTTAACAAACGTGGCAAGAATCATGATGATCACAATGTGCTAAGAATCGGATTGGGGAATAGCACAAAGATCGAGTCCATACCCTAGTTCGGCGGAGACTTGCTACGGCGGCAACGGCGGGGTTGAATTTCCGTTGACGGCGACGGAGACCAGCGACTGGAGGCGGCTGGCGGCGAGGAGACGATCCGGAGACCAAGTTGGCAAGCAGGCTATCGTGCGGGCGAAGGGGTTCGGAGAAATTTCCAAATTTTTGCCCATGACTATATATAGCCCGACCCTGTCGGTGTGACCGAGTGGAACAACTCGGTGGCACCGAGATGCAAAACTGTATACAGTTGTTGCAACTCAGTGTGACCGAATGGTTCAAATCGGTTGCACCGAGATCGAAAACCTAGATCAACTTAATGATCTCGGTAGGACCAAAAGTAGGGTATCGGTCAGACCGAGAATCATAAAGAGGTTTTGGAAGTTTAAGTCTATGACGAATCGGGGACTCCGAGCGCTCCTCACACAGAGTGGTTCGAATCTGACTTGATCAAATTTTGTGATGTAGCATGAATAGAGTTTGAGACGAGAAAAGCATAGATAGCTAGAGGAGGTTCTTAGGCATTCTTGTCCATCCACTTGGCAAAAGGAAATAAAACCAAACAATCAAAACAACAAGTGGATGTCCTCGAATGAGTAAAATATGCAACTAGCATGCTCACACAATAAGATGGCAAATGATATATGTGACAAGGCATGCACAACCAATTCTAGCATCTATCAAGCAATTTGTGATGACAAGGTCATCTATATATGAGTATATTGACTTAGGAGTCAAGTGAGAACACTTGATCATAGGTCATACTCATCGTTTAAGCTCAAGTGGGGTTACCACTTTTACATAAAGCATTGTTGTGTTCACATCTTTAGAGTTGCTTTAGCTCAAGTCTTAGAGTAAAGCTCCCCCTAGATGTGATATCCCCCCTTAGAGGGATGAACTAACCTCGGGTTTTGTCGATGATGACTTCATGTAGATGTTGAAGATGTGGATGCTCAATGTTGATGTAGATCACTTGGAGCTATCCATTTGAGTGAATTGCACTTTCAATACCTACATGGGTTAGTCCCACAAGGAACAAACAAGGATATCCATAGACATAGAGTGATGCACACACAAGATGATGTCCATGAAAACTTTTAGGTTACCTTGTCCCTTGTCTTACCAACAAGAGGGTTTATGACTCCTTGAACTAGTGCAAGATGTGGAAGTTGATTGCACTTGTTCTTGCCAAAATGATAAGAGTGAAGTATGTTGGCGGAGTCACCCTCAAGAACTCTCTAGTTCTTCTTCTTTTGGATCCACACCATCTTGATGGGAATCCTTGGAGTTGTAGTCGTACTTGATGAAGTGGAACTTGAAGTAGTCTTGGGAATCCACTTGACTAAGGTCTTAGGAGCTTCTTCAAATGCATCAATTTCCTCTTGAAGCTTGTCCTTGCCTTTTTGCTTGTAGTCTTGTGGTGGAAGATCATCTTGAGCTTGTGTCCCCTTGAAAGAAGTATCATACTTCTCTTGTTGAGGAACAAACTTTGTCTTGGGGTATTGATCTTCTTCCCACTCAACTCCATTGGCATTGAATTTTCGTTCAAAACCAACACCTTGATTCTTCCGGTGCATTCCTTGCTTGCGCAGAATTTCCTCGAATTGCTTACTCCCGGCAAGGCTTTTGTACACTCCTTTCTCTATAATTCCCTTCAATAAGCTATTTTCTTGCTCAAGTGTAACTTGGCTAAGAGAATCATTAGTGGAATCAAGAGAACTACTAGAAGCAACAATATTGGATTTAGCATGATCATTGTTACTGCTAGAGGAAGAATCTTTCTTGTTCTTGTTACTAGACTTGACTTGAGGCATGTAAGTGGATAAGAGTAAACGCTTGGCAATGTAAGAAGAACTTTTCTTGTGGAGATCATCATTGATTGCTTTTAAGAACTCATGCTCTTGCTCAAGATTGAGCTTTTCAAAGCGTAATTTCTCATGAGCTCTTAAAAGTTCTCGATGATCTTTGAAGATAGTTTCATGAGCTAACTTAAGAGTGTTTAGTTCTTTAGTTAGAGCCTCAATCTTCTCCTTATCATTGTCATTCGTTTTATCTTGATTAGCATGATTAATTAATGTTTCATCATAGTATTCATCACTAGAGTTGTCAACAAGAAAATCATCACCTAACAAGTCATCTTCATCACTATTGAAATCAACATACTCGGGGTGTGTTACCTTAGGACCTTTAGCCATGAAGCATCTTCCAATTCCTTCATTTGGTGAGTCAAATATGTCGTAGGAGTTGGTTGACACAAGTGCTAGACCGGCAACACCTTCATCTTGAGTATCTTCGGAGTCGGAGTGATAACTTCTCTCGGAGTGGCTGTCGGAGTCGGAGCCGGATACCCATTCACCAACATGAGCTTGATGTCTTCATTTTGTGTAGCTCCTTGATGCTTTTTCCTTCCTTTCCGAATCCTTGCTTCTCCGTGAGTATCTTCATTCATAACGATCATCTCTACTCCTTCTCTCTCTTGGTGGTGATTCTTTGCTTCTTCTTTTTGGAGAATCTTCTCTTCTCTTGTAGGGAACCGTACACTCATTGGAATAGTGTCCGGGTCTTCCACAACTGTAGCAGTTTCGCTCTCGACAAGAAGATCTTTTGTCATTGTAGGACCTTGACTTGAAGCTTCTATCTTTGCTTCTACTCTTGTAGAACTTGTTGAAGTTCTTCACCATTAAGCTCAATTCTTCATTGAAGTTTTGTTTCTCACTTGATGATGTAGGGGCTTCACATGAGTCTTTGTAGGCACCACTTGATTTGTTGTGAAGTTCCTCTTTATCCTTAAGTGACATCTCATGAGCAACAATTCTTCCAATCACCTCTGTTGGCTTGAGATCTTTGTAATTGGGCATCATTTGGATCAATGTGCACACGGTATCATATTTTCCATCCAAGGCTCTTAGAATCTTCTTGATGATGAATCTATCGGTCATCTCTTCACTTCCTAAGCCGGCAATCTCATTTGTGATGAGAGCAAGCCTAGAGTACATTTCAGCGACACCTTCACCATCCTTCATTTTGAACTTGCCAAGTTGACTTTGAAGCACATCCAACTTGGATTCCTTGACGGAGTCGGTACCTTCGTGCGTATCAATCAAAGTGTCCCAAATTTCCTTTGCATTCTCAAGACGGCTCATTTTGTTGAATTCTTCGGGGCACAATCCGTTGAAGAGAATATCACAAGCTTGAGCATTGTATTGCAACATCTTCAACTCATCCGCAGTAGCTTCACGGTTTGGTTCTTTCCCATCAAAGAAGTCACCTTGCAAACCAACACACACAATAGCCCAAACGGCGGGGTTATGTCCAAGAATATGCATTTTCATTTTATGCTTCCAACTAGCAAAATTAGTACCATAAAAGTAAGGACCTCTACGGTGATAATTTCCCTCGCTAGACGCCATACTCTCCTAGGTTGTGAAACCAAGGCTATGACCACCAAAAACTATGGAGATCAAAGCAAATGGAGACCAAAGCTCTGATACCACTTGTAGGATCGAAAGTATGTCTAGAGGGGGGGTGATTAGACTACTTGACCAAATAAAAAGTTAACCTTTTCCCAATTTTAGTTCTTGGCAGATTTTAGCTATTGTAGGACAAGTCAAGCAATCATCACACAATTCAAGCAAGCATGCAAAGAGTATATTGGCAGCGGAAAGTAAAGCATGCAACTTGCAAGAAAGTAAAGGGAAGGGTTTGGAGAATTCAAACGCAATTGGAGACACGGATGTTTTTCCCGTGGTTCGGATAGGTGGTGCTATCCTACATCCACGGTGATGGAGACTTCAACCCACGAAGGGTAACGGTTGCGCGAGTCCACGGAGGGCTCCACCCACGAAGGGTAATGGTTGCGTGAGTCCACGGAGGCCTCCAACCACGAAGGGTCCACGAAGAAGCAACCACCCACGAAGGGTCCACGAAGAAGCAACCTTGTCTATCCCACCATGGCCATCGCCCACGAAGGACTTGCCTCACTAGCGGTAGATCTTCACGAAGTAGGCGATCTCCTTGCCCTTACAAACTCCTTGATTCAACTCCACAATCTTGTCGGAGGCTCCCAAGTGACACCTAGCCAATCTAGGAGACACCACTCTCCAAGAAGTAACAAATGGTGTGTTGATGATGAACTCCTTGCTCTTGTGCTTCAAATGATAGTCTCCCCAACACTCAACTTTCTCTCATAGGATTTGGATTTTGTGGAAAGAAGATTTCAGTGGAAAGCAACTTGGGGAAGGCTAGAGATCAAGATTCATATGGTAGGAATGGAATATCTTGGTCTCAACTCATGAGTAGGTGGTTCTCTCTCAGAACATATGAGTTGGAATTGTGTATGTGTTCCGATGGCTCTCTCCACGAATGAAGAGGAGGTGGAGGGGTATATATGGCCTCCACACAAAATCCAACCATTACACACAGTTTTCCAATCTCGGTGGGACCGAATCAACAAACTCGGTCGGACCGAAAAGGTAAACCTAGTGACCGTTAGAGATTTTCGGTGGGACTGACATGCAACTCGGTAGGACCGATATGGTTAGGGTTTGGGCATAACGTAATCTAGGTGAGACCGATTACACAAACTCGGTGAGACCGAGTTTGGTAATAAGCTAACCAGAGAGTTGGTCAGGTAAACTCGGTGGGACCGATTTGCTCTTTCGGTGAGACCGAAAAGTTACAAAAAGGAAAGAGAGAGTTTACACTGCAATCTCGGTGGGACCGACTCGCTCTTTCGGTGAGACCGAAAAGTTACGAAAGGGAAACAAATGGTTTGCAATCCCATCTCGGTGAGACCGAGATCCCTATCGGTAGAACCGAATTGCTAGGGTTTGGCAGTGGCTTATGACAAGTGAAACTCGGTGGCGCCGGATAGAAAGAATCGGTAGGACCGATTTTGGCTTAGGGTTTAGGTCATATGTGGATATGGGAAAGTAGTTGAGGGTTTTGGAGCATATCACTAAGCACATGAAGCAAGAGGCTCATTAAGCAACACCTCATCCCTCCTTGATAGTATTGGCTTTTCCTAAAGACTCAATGTGATCTTGGATCACTAAAATATAAAATGAAGAGTCTTGAGCTTTTGAGCTTGAGCCAATCCTTTGTCCTTAGCATTTTGAGGGTTCCACTTTCACATCCATGCCATGCCAATCATTGAGCTTTCCTAAAATAGTCATCTTGGAATAGCATTAGCTCAATGAGCTATATGTTGTTATGAATTACCAAAACCACCTAGGGATAGTTGCACTTTCAAAGACTCAAAGCCCGACCACGGCAGAAGATAGAAAGAGAATGAAAGTCATTCCCTATGCCTCAGCCATAGGTTCTATAAAGTATGCCATGATGTGTACCAGATCTATTGTATACCCTACACTGTGTTAAGCAAGGGAGTACAATAGTGATCTGAGAGTAGATCACTGGACATTGGTCAAAATTATCCTTAGTGGAATAAGGAAATATTTCTCGATTATGGAGGTGACAAAAGATTCGTCGTAAAAAGTTACGTCGGTGCAAGTTTTGACACAGATCTGGATGACTCTAAGTCTCGATCTAGATACATATTGAAAGTGGGAGCAATTAGCTAGAGTAGCTCCGTGCAGAGCATTGTAGACATAGAATTCGCAAAATACTTACGGATCTGTATGTGACTGACCCATTGACTAAAATTATCTCACAAGCAAAACATGATCACACCTTAGTACTCTTTGGGTGTTAATCACATAAATGATGTGAACTAGATTATTGACTCTAGTAAACCCTTTGGGTATAGGTCACATGACGATGTGAACTATGGGTGTTAATCACATGGTGATGTGAACTCTTAGTGTTGAATCACATGGCGATGTGAACTAGATTATTGACTCTAGTGCAAGTGGGAGACTGAAGGAAATATGCCCTAGAGGCAATAATAAAGTTATTATTTATTTCCTTATATCATGATAAATGTTTATTATTCATGCTAGAATTGTATTAACCGGAAACATAATACATGTGTGAATACATAGACAAACAGAGTGTCACTAGTATGCCTCTACTTGACTAGCTCGTTAATCAAAGATGGTTATGTTTCCTAACCATGAACAAAGAGTTGTTATTTGATTAATGGGATCACATCATTAGATGAATGATCTGATTGACATGACCCATTCCGTTAGCTTAGCACCCGATCGTTTAGTATGTTGCTATTGCTTTCTTCATGACTTATACATGTTCCTATGACTATGAGATTATGCAACTCCCATTTGCCGGAGGAACACTTTGTGTGCTACCAAATGTCACAACGTAACTGGGTTATTATAAAGGTGCTCTACAGGTGTCTCCAAAGGTACATGTTGGGTTGGCGTATTTCGAGATTAGGATTTGTCACTCCGATTGTCGGAGAGGTATCTCTGGGCCCTCTCGGTAATGCACATCACATAAGCCTGGCAAGCATTGCAACTAATGAGTTAGTTGTGAGATGATGTATTACGGAACGAGTAAAGAGACTTGCCAGTAACGAGATTGAACTAGGTATTAAGATACCGACGATCGAATCTCGGGCAAGTAACATACCGATGACAAAGGGAACAATGTATGTTGTTATGCGGTCTGACCGATAAAGATCTTCGTAGAATATGTGGGAGCCAATATGAGCATCCAGGTTCCGCCATTGGTTATTGATTGGAGACATGTCTCGGTCATGTCTACATTGTTCTCGAACCGTAGGGTCCGCACGCTTAAGGTTTCGATGACAGTTATATTATGAGTTTATGAGTTTTGATGTACCGAAGGAGTTCGGAGTCCCGGATGGGATCGGGGACATGACGAGGAGTCTCGAAATGGTCGAGACGTAAAGATCGATATATTGGACGACTATATTCGGACATCGGAAAGGTTCCGAGTGATTCGGGTGTTTTTCGGAGTACCGGAGAGTTACGGGAATTCGCCGGGGAGTATATGGGCCTTATTGGGCCATACGGGAATAGAGGAGAGAGGCCAAAAGGAAGGAGGCCTGCACCCCCCTCTGGTCCGATTTGGACAAGGGGCGCAGCCCCCTTTTCCTTCTTTCTCTACCCCTCTTTCCCCTTCTCCTACTCCAACAAGGAAGGAGGAGTCCTACTCCCGGTGGGAGTAGGACTCCCCTTGTTGCGCCCCCTCCTAGGCTGGACGCCCCCTCCCCCTTGCTCCTTTATATACGGGGGCAGGGGGCACCTCTAGACACAAGTTGATCTTCGTGATTGTTCCTTAGCCATGTGCGGTGCCCCCCTCCACCATATTTCACCTCGGTCATATTGTAGCGGTGCTTAGGCGAAGCCCTGCGACGGTTGAACATCAAGATCGTCACCACGCCGTCGTGCTGACGGAACTCCTCTCGGAAGCTTTGCTGGATCGGAGCCCGGGGTGCGTCATCGAGCTGAACGTGTGCCAAGAACTCGGAGGTGCCGGAGTAACGGTGCTTGGATCGGTTGGACCGGGAAGACGTACGACTACTTCCTCTACGTTGCGTCAATACTTCCGCTTCGGTCTACGAGGGTACGTAGACAACACTCTCCCCTCTCGTTGCTATGCATCACCATGATCTTGCATGTGCGTAGAATTTTTTTTGAAATTACTACGTTCCCCAACATATGTTTCACCGATGAGGTGCTGGACCACGAATTTCCAGAGGGATTCAAGCCCATAAACATAGAGGCATACGACGGAACAACAGACCCTGGGGTCTGGATTGAGGACTACATCCTTCATATCCATATGGCTCGAGGAGATGATCTCCACGCCATCAAGTACCTACCCCTCAAGCTCAAAGGGCCAGCTCGTCACTGGCTCAAAGGCCTCCCCGAAAGCTCCATTGGAAGTTGGGAAGAGCTCGAAGACGTCTTTCGGGCAAATTTTCAAGGGACTTATGTCCGACCTACGGATGCGGACGATTTGAGTCATATAACTCAACAGCCCAGAGAGTCAGCCCGAAAGCTTTGGAACAAGTTTCTTACTAAAAAGAACCAGATTGTCGACTGTCCGGACGCTGAAGCCTTGGCAGCTTTCAAGCATAGCGTCCGTCACTAATGGCTCGCCAGACACCCCGGCCAAAATAAGCCGAGAACAATGGACGCATTAACAAACCTCATGACCCGCTTTTGCACGGGTGAGGACAACAGGCTAGCCAGATGCAACACCAGCGACCCTAGTACATCTGAAGTTAGAGATGGAAACGGGAAATCATGGCGCAACAACAATAACAAACGCCGGAATAAAGAAGACAGCACAAAGGGCACGGCAGTAAATGCTGGATTCAAAAGCTCTCGGCCAGGTCAAAAGCCGCCCCCTAAAGGCACCAGGGATGAATTGTCCAGCCTCAACAAAATTCTGGACCAAGTATGTCAGATTCATAGTACCCCTGGTAAACCTGCTAATCATACCCATAGAGAATGTTGGGTCTTCAAGCAGTCCGGCAAGCTCAACGCCGTACACAAGGGGGAGGATACACCAAGTGAAGACGAGGACGAGCCCCCCAAGCAAGACATGGGGGAACAAAAGAAATTTCCACCAGAAGTCAAAACAGTAAACGTGTTACACGTAATCAAGGGAAAAAAACAACGCGGCACTCCCAGGAAAATATACCCAAGTGCCTGTCACCACGAAGTCCTGCCACTAATCATCTCAACCGATCACTTTCGACCATCGCGATTACTCAGCAAGTATCCGACATGCAGGATGGGCTGCCCTGGTATTAGACCCAGTAATTGGCGGATATTACTTCACAAGAGTCTTGATGGACGGCGGCAGTAGCCTAAACCTAATATATCAGGATACAATCCGCGGGATGGGGTTAGACCCAACACAAATTCGCCATAGCAATACTACCTTTAAAGGAGTAACGCCAAGCCCAGGGGCTCGTTGTACGGGCTCCCTCCTACTACAAGTTATATTCGGCTCCCCCGATAACTTCCGTCGCGAGCATTTAACTTTCCACATCGCTCCGTTTCAAAGTGGCTATCAAGCACTGCTCGGATGCGAAGCTTTCGCTCGCTTTAATGCAATACCACACTACGCCTCCCTCACAATCAAGATGCCCGGTCCACGTGGCATCATTACAGTGCACGGAAATATCAAGCGATCTCTGTGCGCCGAAGAGAGTGAGGCTGCCTTGGCAGCCGCACACTAAAGGCGCCCGGACAAGCGAAAGCATCCAATAGGTCGTCAAGACCTCAGATACAACTAATCGAGTCCGGCGCCGCTACTTATACCGAATAAATGGTCACACCCCTATTTGTTAATACAAGGGGCTCAACACGCGCAGACGAGTGGCAATTTCTTCTCATCTTGAATTATACATGGTTTCTTTAACAAACTATCTTTTTGCACGACAACTTTTTCACCTAAATTCCTCTCTTTTACAGACGATCATCGTGCCACACCCGTCCAGGATACAGCACAACGGAGACACAGGAGCAGACATGCAGCAGGGACCCGCTCCAAGGATTCTTTTTAGATTAAGACCCTGCGTAAACCTTTTTTACTATCTTTTGTTGATACATATCCACCGTTGAGAAGGATGCTGACGTCTTGGCATGTGGCCACGCCAGAACAATGCACGTACCTGGACACAAGGGGCTTCTTACAAAGGCCATTATTTAGGCCCGGTTTATACCATAAAGACCGAATACCTTAAGGAGTGTTCGGCGTCGCGAGTTTGGCCCTATATGCATCAGCTCCGAATCATTGTCTTTGGTCAAATGTTGGGTTTGCCCGGCTCCTGTGTTTTGGTGCCTTACGTTCCACTTTACCGGCTAAGGTAGCACCAGGAGAACTACTGCGATTGTGCCCTGGTTCATCCGGACGAGCACCTCAGTAGAGAAAGCCGAAAACTGACTGTCATGATATAGCGTGAGACTGGTCAACCACTCGATGACCTGTTGGAATGTTAGAATTCCTCCGCCTTAACGAAGGGCCATTTTCCGGCCAGGCATGTACGCACCCCGGGATCGGGAAAGTGCGGAGCCACCAGGGGCTATTTAGTAGCCCCACTGTCAAACTCCTATGGCTAAGTGAAAGTGCTAAAGCATTATAGTTCGGTTGCCTCGCTCGCTCCGCTATCACCTCCTTAATAGGACCAAGACGTTGGGTTAAGTGTGAACGCGTGTTTTTGCGAGCACCTCCGCATTATATGCGTGAGGATTGAAGCCGACGGCTGCAATCTTTCAGGTTATACACATGTATACATAAACGGCCACCCAGGAGGCATCATATTACTTTCAGGCAAAAGTATAAAAATAGCCTTATAAAAATTTATAAAAGCATTTCGCTTACAATGAGATTACATATCACTCAAACACAATATTTTTTGAGCACTGGGTCTCTATCAAACGAGCACCCTCAAGAACTTCTTCAAAGTAGTGCTCAGCAGCCCTTCGACCTATGGCCGAATCTCGCGCTGCAACAGTGGTAGCATCCATCTCCGCCCAGTATGCTTTAACACGGGCAAAGGCCATCTGTGCGCCCTCTATGCACGCCGACCTCTTCATCGCATTAATGCGCGGCACCACGTCAAGGAACTGCTACACCAAGCTGAAATAGCTATTCAGTTTTGACCTTTCCGGCCATAGCTGATCCACAACAGACCTCATGGAGAGTCCGGACAACCTATTTAGTTCGGCCCATTCGGCTAATTGGTCAGTCAATGAAAGCGGACGCTCGGGAGAATGGAATTATCTCCAAAATAGCTGGTCTACTTCACGGTCCATCTGACCCTGGAAATACTTGGCCGCATCGGCAGCGCTCGCCGCCAAATCCATATATACATCCTCCGAACTCCACAGCCGATCTAGAGGGGCATACCGTGGATCTCCGAACTTCCTCCGCAACATAAAGGATTTCCCAGCTACAATATCCCCGGCTTCATGCAGCTCCTCCTTCTTTGCCCTCATAGCAGAGCGGAGGTCCTTTTTCATCGCAGCAGCCTTCTCAAGGTCCGATGCCTTCACTTGGTTTTCCTTTTCAAGAACCCGGCAACCGGCGGCGGCTTTTAATTCTATGGCCATCTTAGCCGTCTTGTCTCGGCTCTCGCCATGCGCGGCCTTCTCGGCTTGCAACTCTTCGGCCGCCTTCAAAGCAGCCGCATTACCCAACCTCGCTTGTTCCTTGGCTCGGGCAAGTTCTGCCCGCAAGGCTTCAACAGTGGCAGCTCCATCTGCAGTCACAACATATTAAAGATACTGGCATCATGCTGCTCTTCCTATGTGACGTTTACCAGATAATGACACTTACCCTATGCCTCGTCAAGCCTTTTGTTAACAAGCTCGATGTCGGCGTCTGCCGCATCCAACTGCCGTTCTAAATGGGCAAACTCTCTAGTCTGGCTAGCCACCGGAGCTTCCATCACCTGCACATAGAGGCAGTATGGTTATTACCTGGTAATATGATCCTCTGTTCGTCGTCGTTTCCGACGACAACCAGAGTCTCAGGGGCTACTATCTACACAGGGCACACCTAGCATGTGCAGGACTATCATACATTCTTTTACGTACCTCAAAGCCTGTCAGTAGACTCATAAAAGCTTCATGCAATCCGCTTTCGGCGGACGATATTCTCTCCATCACCGTATTCATCAGCACATGGTGTTCATCTGAGATGGCCGCTCACCCCACCAACTCCCTCAGAACATCCGATCGCACACTAGATGGTGTCAGACTCTTTTGTCTGCTCTCTTCGTGAGCCGGACACTGAGAGCTTCAGGGGTCAATGGGATTATCTTCTGGCCTCACCGGACTCGGAGAGGCCCTCCGCGACGACACTTCAGGGTCGCTCGCTTCCGGAGCGGAGGAGTCCGGAGGAGGCGTTTCGCTCTCCATCATCTCTGGAAGAAGATCCCCCGAAGACGAGCTCATTTGAGAGGGGCTAAGGCCCGAACTGCAAAGACATATGCGGTGGTTATTTTCTCAGAAGAAAAAGATGGCATATCTATACTATTAAAGTATTTCGGGTCACTTACGACTCACGGGAGAATTGATCCCCCCGCGGACTTTGTGCGGCAACAGCGCCCCCAAGGTAGGACCCTCTGTGGGAGACTTCTTCTCCCATTTGGAAGCTTCAGCTTCCGAATCCCCGGGCGCAGTCCTTTTCCTCTTCTGGTCGTCTTCCTTCATGGAGACGCTCGCTCCCTCGGTTAGAATGGGCAGCGTTGGGGGCCCGCGTCCGCCCGTATTATCCTCCATAGTATCTTCCTCCAAGGGCTTCGGGAAGGTGCGGTCTGGAGCATCTTTACCAATACCGGATTTTCCAAACCCTCAGGGAGGGGGGCCGAACACCGAATCAACTTTGCCTTTGTTAGCCAGTCCTAGTCAAAAAGCGAACCCTCAGAAATAACTTCGTAACAAAGGAGAGATAGTATGTTCGGCCGAAAGATGCCTTACCTGTTCGGCGGCGCGGTTACTACTCAGGCCCACGTCCTCGGTGATTTCCGGACACTCCACCTGAGGTCCGAAGAATGACTTGTACATCTCCTCGTGCGTCAGGCCGAGAAAATTTTGAATGACACGCGGTCCCTCGGATTGAACTCCCATAGGTGAAGAGGCCGGTGTTTGTAAGGCTGGACTTGACGCACCAGCATAACTTGTATTACCGCAACCAAACTGAAATCTCCATTGAAGAGATCTCGGATGCGGCTTTGCAGTATAGGCACATCCTTGGCTGGACCCCAGTTCAGACCTCTGCTGATCCATGACATCAGTTGTGGTGGAGGGCCCGAGCGGAAAACAGGGGCGGCCGCCCACTTGGCACTTCTAGGAGCCGTGATGTAGAACCACTCCTGTTGCCACAATTCAGACACCTCTAGGATGGAACCTTTGGGCCACGGAGCTCCCGTCATCTTGCGTATTGAGGCACCTCCACACGCTGCATGTTGCCCCTCGATCATCTTCGGCTTTACTTCAAAGGTCTTGAGCCATAGGCCAAAGTGAGGGGTAACCCGGAGGAAGGCCTCGCACACGACAATGAATGTCGTGATATGAAGAAAGGAGTCTGGAGCTAGATCATGGAAGTCTAGCCCGTAATAAAACATCAAACCCCTGACAAAAGGATCTAGAGCAAGGCCTAGACCTCGGAGGAAGTGGGAAACGAACACGACGTTTTCGTTGGGTTCGGGGGTGGGGACGGCCTGCCCTCGGGGAGGCAGCCGATGCAAGATCTCGGCGGTCAGATATTTGGCCTCCCTCAACATTTTGATGTCTTCCTCCGTGATGGAGGAAGGCACCCATCGGCCTTGAAGGCTAGATCCGGACATGACTGAAGGTTCGGAGCACCTGACCTGAACTTTGGGCGTTTGAGCTTGAGGTGGGGGAAGGATTCGATTGAGCACGAGAGGGAAAAATAAAAGCCTTGTCCCTTTATAAAGAGGGTGAATATCAAGCGTCCTCTCCGTGTCCGTTTGGACTTGCCTATAACCTAGGAGTCCTAGAAGCGGTTGGGTTACCCACGCCCGTATTGATGAGAATCCCGGAATAAGGGGACACGATCTCTGCTTTAACAAGACGTGCCAAGGAAACTGCCTCGCATGACGCGCTGAGGTGGGATAATAAAACGACTCGGATAAAGGCTTGGCCGTGGTGTGTCACACTACGGAATACGTCAGCAGATTAGATTTGTGTAAATATTATTCTCTCTATGGCAATATGTGGAAACTTATTTTGCAGAGCCGGACACTATCTTTGTGTTCAAAATCTTCTATGAAGTACTTGGAGGAGGAACCCGCCTTGCAATGCCGAAGACAATCTGCGTGCCGGACTCATCGTCATTGAAGCCTGGTTCAGGGGCTACTAAGGGAGTCCTGGATTAGGGGGTGTTCGGATAGCCGGACTATACCTTCGGCCGGAATCCTGGACTATGAAGATACAAGATTGAAGACTTCGTCCCGTGTCCGGAAGGGACTTTCCTTGGCGTGGAAGGCAAGCTTGGCGATACGGATATGTAGATCTCCTACCATTGTAACCGACTTTGTGTAACCCTAACCCTCTTCGGTGTCTATATAAACCGGAGAGTTTTAGTCCGTAGGACAACATACACAACAACAATCATACCATAGGCTAGCTTCTAGGGTTTAGCCTCTCCGATCTCGTGGTAGATCTACTCTTGTACTACCCATATCATCAATATTAATCAAGCAGGATGTAGGGTTTTACCTCCATCGAGAGGGCCCGAACCTGGGTAAAACTTCGTGTCCCTTGCCTCATGTTACCATCCAGCCTAGACGCACAGTTCGGGACCCCCTACCCGAGATCCGCCGGTTCTGACACCGACACAGACCCTCCATCTCGTCCCCTTGGCAACCCATGTTGATCTTTGTTATCAGAAAAGGGCAATGCCATTAAACCCAGTCTTCCACTGTTATCTTTCCCTGTCATTTCATTCTTTGGACGGGTACGATTCCCTTCGTACGCTTGATGATGAGGTAGTCATGACCTTGTGTCTCGCTACTTGATCCCCAAGTCCGTCCTCGCCATCTGGTTGTGACTAGTGTTCAACCAGCACTTGGTGTAGCCTTGGTTACGCCAACTCCTTCCACACGTAAATTCACTTTCGTGCACACCGCCACAACATGTCAGACCGTAGTCCCAAAATTTCCGCGAGATTTGTGTGCTTAGGCGTGCATGCATATTATCGTTGTGAGTAGCAGTAATATGTAATGTTGCTTGATTATTTATTTATTTTGTATGCTTTGTGTGCTGTTGTTTTCGTCGTTTATTTTGCTTCTTTCTTTGGGCCTTCGGTGCTGCCATATTTTCCCCTCATTAAAGTTTCCCGTCAACCGACATTGGACCCAAAGAGTCAGCAAGGGATGCATATAGTTGGAAACTCAGCTAAACAGAATGAAATTCTCACCCGACCGCAGTGAAATGAGAAATATCTAATTATGATGATGACAATCAAGTTTGCATTAATTTGCACTCCTCACAACAGTATGGATAATCAAGTCCACCCCAAGTGTGCACCCTTCATAGCAGAAATAATCAAATCAGCGGGAAGATAAATTGTATGCAAGATCGACGGTATATTCTTAGTCAAAAGAAAGGAGGATAGTTCAGCAAACCCCTTTTCACACAAGTAATCCACAACAGAAATATTAAGATGGCGTGTGTATATGGTAACCGGTCCGCATATCACAATGAGAAGCTTCTGGCATAAGCAACCTAGTCTTTCCTTGCAAGCTACTAGAGAAGCTTCCAATGCAAGATTCCTCTATCTTCCACAGTATGACCTCCCGTGCAAGGTACTTTGTCTTCTGCAGTAAGCGACCACAAAAAAAAAGCTTCTGGTATAGGGTATCGAGTTTCCCCCCTAGCAAGTCTTTAAGGGGGGGAAGCTTCTGAAGCACGATATCCAGTCTTCCTCAGCAAGATACTCTCGATGGTCTCCAACATAAGCCATCCAATCTTCCTTAGTACAGCATTGGTGCAAGATATCAAATTGTGAATTGACAGCTTATGGTAGTACATCCCAAGAATCAGATTTGCAAATAGTTTGGTCAGAAGCAAGAATCAGTCAGAACACAAGTCTGCCTCAGGAATCAGATTCTCATATATAGGTGAAGTAAGCTAGATATACACCACAGTCTAACAAAGGATTATGAAGAATGATAAAAACAGTGAGCTTAGTACAAGTACCTGTGAACCTGGAATATGATCCTGATGAGCCCTTGTCTTCTATTCTTCAGTGACGGCACCACGCCTATGTTCTGAGCTGTTTTTAGCCGACCGGGGTGGATGCCGACTTTATATTTCTCTATTCAACAACTGTCATGAGTTCTGTGATGCTTTCCGGCCGTCTCATATAGTTGTTGAGTTTATTTTTGTGACAGTGGCCCTTTGCTCTGAGCTGCTTTTAGGTTGTATTAGGGAACTTCCACTTTCTTCTTATCAACACGGTCTCATGCTCTGAGCTGATTTTCGGCCGTCTTGAGCAGTGGTTGAGCTATTTCAGTGATGTCCCAGATCTGAGTTGTAAAGACTGTTCTGGTGGCTACTGATCCTTTTCCTACGGTTAAAACTTGAGAGGTGATGAACCTGCAATTTGAATGATGTTATCATGACAGTAGATGAGGATAAAAGTATGTCTGTCAAAATATTTTCCCTGACAGTACCTATGGTCACACGAAGAAGCAATATGACCAAGCTCTTTCAGCAAGGATCCAGGCAAAGAAAACAGTAATGAAGGAGGAAGACTGATAATTGTTGCATGGTCCACCTGGTGCAGATACCCCGGGCAGTCTGAGTCATTATTGATCACCATGAATATTCATTAAGGGGGTCTACTCAATTTTGGTAAAGACCCCATATCAAGGAAAGACCCGCTCAATTAGCAGTATGTGCTAAAATTTGTCGGTATCAAATATCTGGGTCTGTCAAGTCGGACCAAAGGTCAATTCAACAGTTGACCTTAGTGACTATGGTAAAGCCTCACACCGCCTACTCTCCCCTGGATATGCCGGCAGAATAAATAATCATGATGATGAATAACAGTCTTGAGGCATGTGTCTTCATTTACATGAAACATCAAGAGGCAGTCTGTCATAAACAAGATTCTCCTGCCAGGACCCCCGTCCGTCAAGTCTGTGGGTATTATCATATAAGTTCATACCCCTTATGCTGGCCCATCAAGCGACAATGAAATATTTGGTACGGATCTGACACTCAAGACAGTGGAGTCGGTCAAGATGATTCAGAAATTCCTGCGGTAAGTCAGGATCTGTCAAAAAATGGTTATGCGCCAACTCGCTGTTTGGAACCTGAAGTACCTGCACTTAGCAGAGAAACCCAATGCAAGGAGTAATAGCTTGGGTGTTCCTCAGGAAAATCTGGTCACCAATTCATGGGAGCTTGTCAGTACAACCACAACAATCGGGAATCACTCTCGGATTTGTGAGACGGGCATATATTCCAGTCATGATAACAAATCACACTCAGATAAGTTAGAAGATATGAAAATAATTGGAGCTAGTATAAGCATGGAAATGTGAGGTAGGATCTGTCAGGATATGGTGAAGCAAACCACCCCAGAGCTAGTCAGGTAAGTCAGATGAAGAATTTAATGGGAACAATCAATAAAGGAAAAAGGATACCCGAGTTGGAAACGGTCTCCTTAAGTCAGTATATGCATACCTCTTCCCCGAGCAATCAAATCTCGAGGATGAGATTTCTTTAAGTGGGGGGAGAGTTGTCAGAGCCTGATTTTTTGGCCCTTTCTTTTTCTTTTGATTTTCCTAGGTTTTTGCTTGAGTTTTCTTTTTCTATGGTTGTGTGGTCTAGAAACTGAAGAAGATAACCTCTTCTTTCTTTCCAGAGTGGCTTGTCATCCCCATATCCCTCCCAAGACCTTGCAATTTCCATCTTGGACCAATCCCAATATTCCTTTTATTGGGAATATTCCTTTTTCTATTAAAGGAATAACCCAATTTGCCCTAAGTTGTGAAGCAACCTATATTTTTATCACTCCTAAAATTCCCAAATAATTCTCATAAATAGTTTGGGTCATATCTTCCTCAAATATGGCAAAATATTTCATTGCCATGTTCTCCATCATGCTTAAATAATTCATTTCCTATTCTGTCCTAAATGGCACATTGTGAAGCAAGTGCTATTTATATTTTCCCATTTGACCCCAAACTTTGTGGACATCTTTTCATGTCCATATAATTGACCTGTGCCAAAATTAAACTTTATTTGCCTAGCCAGTATTCCTTAGTGATTTTTCAAAGTTCATGTCTGAGGGAAGCTTTTGTGAAGGAAGTGTTAGCTAGGGTTATCCAAATAAGTTGACATTTTGCACACTCCTGAATGAGATCATATAAATGCCCTCCTCCAATTTGCAGCCCTATCCAATCATCTATGTGAGCACAGGACCAAATCTTTGATTCTGTCCAAATTTTTAGTTAGTGAAGCAAGTATATTTTATCTTGCTCCATTATTGATGAAACTTTTTCAGGGACTCCTCCTACCTATATAACCTATCTCCACAAAATATGGGCTCATTTCATCTAGCCATATTTCCTCAGGAATTTTCCTAAGTTTCTGTCCAGAGAAGTGCTATATGAAGGAAGTACCATTTTGGCTTGGCCAAATGGCATGAAATTTTTATGGCACTCTCATATGACCAAATAATTCTGCCATGTTCATTTTCAGCTCAATCCATCACTCTATGTGAGTGCTTCTTCCTGATCTTGTTTCTGGATAAATTTATGCAGTTGTTAAGCAACTGTAATAATCCTTGAGCCAAACCCCCCCATAATTACCAGGACTATAGTCCTTTCTAACCTAAATCTACCAGACAACTCGTTTGCCTCTAATCTCATCTTAGTTGATCATTGTTTCATGATCAAGTTTACTGCAGTAAACTTCAGAGCTCACTTACCATTTAACCACAACGTATTTAACCGAGCTACCACCTCATTTGCAACCTACCCAGGAAGGACTAAACCCCAGACACCAATTGGGCGACAGTGTGGCATTGTGTGCACCGGTGCACGCAGTGACCACCGCTTTGGCACACACTGGCCGCGCCCAGAACATCTTCTTGCTCGGGCCCCCTTCTCTGCTTGGCGCCTCAGTGAGCACGGGCCTGTCTATCGTGTTCCCCACGTCGTTGCCATCCTCCTGGAGCCTTTTCCCCCTCCGTCCGCTTCTCCGTCGGTGCTCGTCGCCGCGCGCACGAGCGAGTTGTAGCCGACAAGGCTTTAATGTCGTTCAACAGCTTCTCCTATGTGCCCCTCGGCCCCTCCTGCCCTGTGTGCCTCTGTAGCTCGTTCGCACCTCCCTCGTCGTGATCCCACGCCCTCCCGTAATCGCTGCCGTCTCCAAAGCATGGCCGAACGCGAGCGGCGGCACCCGAGCCACGACCACGCGTCCGCGGCCTCCCCTCGTCGCCCCGGCTATATATAGGCCTATCCCGAGCCACTCCGAGCTCATGAGCCTCCTCACCGCGCTCCTCTAGGCTCTCCCCACCTCTAGCCCGAGTTCCAGAAGCTCTTCTTGCCGCTCATCACCACCATGGACGCCTCTGGTCTCCGCCTAATTCAGGCAACGTCGAGCCCCTCCCTCTCCCCTAACACCACCCTTCAACTCACTTAGCTCCGGCGAGTTTCCCCATCCACTTACCTCGCTGCGGGAGCAACCCCAGCGTCGAACCCATCGGTGGCCGAACCTGCCATCCGCCACGTTCAACACCCGGTTCCGTCCAGTGCTCTCTGGCGAGCGTGACTCCTCCAGTCGGGTGCACCACTCCGCGCCGTTCATCTCGATGGTCGGAGCTCCGCCTGAGGTGGACCGAGCCACCGGGACAGGCGCCGGCATCCCCTCCCTCTGTTCTGTGCCCGGCCTCGCCTTTCTGTCGCGTTGTCGCGAGGAGGACGATGGAGGCGGGAGGAGAGAGAAGAGATGCCGTGGCCCCCCACCCGTCAGCGACCCAGAGGCCGGCCCCTCACTCTGCTGACGTGGAGTAAGTGGACACGTATTCCTTTGAATATGTTTTTCTTTTAGGAAAGCGCATTTTCATCTTCTTCGGGTTAAAATGCGTTTCCTCAGTTCTGAAAGCGCATTCGCTGAAATACGTTTTCTGTTTTGTCCTCCAGAGGCCTGTTTGTAGAAATCTTTTTACAGATTGGTCCCTGAACTTCGCTGGGCTATAACTTTTTGCTTGAGACTCCGATTAAGGTGAATCCAACGCCCATGTCTTCGTCTCGTCGAGCCCATTCTGTTGGAATCATTTTCATTATGGTTTGACACTATGAAAATGACCTTTTTCCCTTGCCCCAAATCAGCCCCTCCGAGAGAGAACCTTTTCCGGCGAGTCTTTCCGCGGCTTCACCGCACTGCTCCCCGGAGCATTCTTCATCCCCAGGAAAGCCACAATACCCACTTGCATGATAGTCATGCAGTAGCCATGGTTTTCAACTTGGATATCTAATAAAGTTTTGCTTGTTTAAAATATGGTTATCATTGTTCGGTAATGCTTCTGGGTTAGTGCTTACTTTCTTGCTATGTTGTTATGCTCCTGGTTATCATGCCCTGCTAGTTGCTGGTATTCCTTTCATATGCTTATGCTTGCTAGTAGTACATGTTGATGTTGGTAATGGTCTTCGGTGCATGACCGCCATCTGTCCCGAGTACCGTTGTTATGCATGTTCTATTGCATCCAGTTGGATTAAATGCTTGCATGATGGTATTGTTGATATGTTCTTGCATGATATTTATTGTTGATGCTAGTGGTCATGCTATGTTTATGAGAAGTATGTACTTGTGATGTTCATGCTAGTCAGTATGCCATGCTCAGTTGGATATGATTCATTGTTGATATGGTGGATAGTTATGTTGTACCCTCATGATTATGTTGATATCATGCTCATGCATTGTAATTGCATCATGTTATTTTATCATGGCTCAGCATATTGCATTCAAGTTTAACCGGATTAAATTGAACTTGAACAACTGTTGGCTGAGTCATGGTGCCACCATATCGAGCTGACCAGTGCAACCACGCTTACCTTTATGGGAAGGTCCTAACAGGGTCTATTGTCGTGCCTCTTGCTGGTTCCTCCAACGAGGGAAGGTTGTGGGTGTGTGGTACCCTTGCCCGGTAAGCAGACATAACCTTGTGTGCTCATTGTTGTTATATCCGGATTGTCCCGATTTGGGACCATTTTGCCACAATGGTGGCCGTTTTGCCACGACGGTGGCCGTTGGTGCCTTTGGTAGGCACGGGGCCACGCATGACCTAGCCCAGAGGGGAGTTGGTCGGAGTGGCCAGGAGAGTGTCATGGCAATAGGACGGTTTTGTCGGAACACCGTTGGTCCACCCGAATGGGAGTGCGAGGTTATGGGTTCCGTGGTGTCGGTACAGTGTACTAACCTCTGCAGAGTGTATATTAAATCTATCGATGGCCGTGCACGCGGATAAGGGCCCAGTTCGTGTCGGTCACACCATGAGTCAATAGTAATAATAATAATGTGTTTAATAACAACCTTGGTTCGTTGATGAGATAAGTTGGTTGTGATCGCCGGAAAGATCACCGTTTGAGACCAAGTGTCGGTCATGGTTGTGATCGCCGGAAAGATCACCTTTTGAGACCAAGTGTTGGTCATGGTTGTGATCGCCGGAAAGATCACCGTTTGGTTATGAGGTAACCCGTTGAGCCCAGAGTGGTTCCGTTTGTGATCCGTGAATGATCATCGTGGTATCAAGGATACCGAGTTGTTGGATATTCGTGATGTTGTGCGAGAATCATGGGTAAAGATCAAGCTCCTTGTGGTCATTTAATGATTACTACAGTATTGTTTATACCAAGCTTGATTTGATCCTGAGATGATCGTGTGATGTCCGAGGTTGGTAAGTGATGCGTGTGATGGTTACGAGGTAACCCGAGCGGAATAAATGGTGCATATAGTGTCATCATGTTGCATGCTAGTATTGTCAGATTTATATGTTCATGCCATGCTCATATTGTTCTAGCGGTATCATGTTCAAGTTGGTCATGCCATGTTATTCTGATGATCTCATGATGATTCCTGCTTAACCTGTAATTGCCATGTTGTTGTTTGTCTTGAATGCTTCTAGTTATTGTGAGCTTGCAAGTACATTCAATATATCGACCTGGCGTGTCATGCCAGTTTGCAGGTCGTGCCGGGATTGCTTGCTTGTTTGGTGTTGTTCCTGTGTCCGCGAGCTAGGATAAACGTTCCAGCCAGAGTCCCTGTGGATTGGAGTCCATCATCGTCGTTCGTTGTTCCGCTGCTAGTAGTTGTTCCGCTGCCTCGAGTTGTTATGCTGCTTGTATAGAGCAAGCGTAGTTGGCATTGTGTCGTCGTGCCGATGTTATTCATTGTAATATCGGAACCCTTGTATTCCTATTTGTGTTATAATAGAGAGCTAGTTTGTTCTATACTAAGCAGTGTCGTATTCCAGAAGACTTCACCTCGATCTCTGGGCCGGAATATGGGGCGTTCCGGTTTTCTCTGAGCCGAGGTGCCACATATAGGAGTTTGTCCAGGCTTGTCTTTGCTAGCAAAAGGATTGGGCCACCTTGCTGCACCTTAGTTATTTTATTTACTTGTCACCTGTTACGATTTATCTTATCACAAAACTATCTGTTACCAATAATTTCAGTGCTTGCAGAGAATACCTTGCTGAAAATCACTTGTCATTTCCTTCTGCTCCTCGTTGGGTTCGACACACTTACTTAACGAAAGGACTACGATAGATCCCCTATACTTGTGGGTCATCAGGAAACTTCCCTCCCGGAGGGGGAAATCTTCGTCATCATCATCACCAACAACTCTCCCATCTTGGGGAGGGCAATCCTCATCAACATCTTCAACAACACCATCTCCTCTCAAACCCTAGTTCATCTCTTGTGTTCAATCTTTGTACTAGAACTATAGATTGGTACTTGTGGGTGATTAGTAGTGTTGATTACATCTTGTAGTTGATTACTCTATGGTTTATTTGGTGGATGATTATATGTTCAGATCCAATATGCTATTTAATACCCCTCTGATCATGAGCATGATTATCATTTGTGAGTAGTTACTTTTGTTCTTGAGGTCACGGAAGAAATCTTGTTGCAAGTAATCATGTGAATTTTATATGTGTTCGATATTTTGATGGTATGTATGTTGTGATTCTCTTAGTGGTGTCATGTGAACGTCGACTATGTGACACTTCACCATATTTGGGCCTAAGGGAATGCATTGTGGATTAGTTATTAGATGATGGGTTGCGAGAGTGATAGAAGCTTAAACCCTAGTTTAAGCGCTATTCCGTAAGGGACCGATTGGATCCAAAAGTTTAATGCTATGGTTAGAATTTATTCTTAATACTTTTCTCGTAGTTGCAGATGCTTGCGAGGGGGTTAATCATAAGTAGGATGTTGTTCAAGTAAGAACAGCACCTAAGCACCGATCCACCCACATATCAAATTATCAAAGTAGCGAACACAAATCAAACCAACATGATGAAAGTGACTAGATGGAATTCCCATGTACCCTCAAGAATGCTTTGCTTATCATAAGAGACCATTTTGGCTTGTCCTTTGTCTCAAAAGGATTGGGTTACCTTGCTGCACTTTTGTTACTATTATCATTACTTGCTTGTTACAAATTATCTTGCTATTAAACTACTCGTTACTTATAATTTCAGTGCTTGCAGACATTACCTTGCTGAAAACCACTTGTCATTTCCTTCCGCTCCTCGTTGGGTTCGACACTCTTACTTGTCGAAAGGACTATGATTGATACCCTATACTTGTGGGTCATCAAGGCTCTTTTCTGGTGCCATTGCCGAGGAGTGAAGCGCTCTTGGTAAGTGGAAATTGGTAAGGAAAAATTATTACTACGTGCTGAAATTTATTGCCACTTGTTACTATGGAAAACAATCCTTTGAGGGGTTTGTTCGGGGTATCTTCACCTTGATCGGAACCACAATTAGTTACCCCTCAACCTACTGCACCTACTGAAAATATTGAATATGAAATTCCTTCAGGTATGATAGAACAACTGCTAGCTAATCCTTATGCAGGAGATGGAACCGAACATCTTGATATGCACTTGATATATGTGGAACAAATTTGTGGATTGTTTAAGCTTGCAGGTTTACCCGAAGATGAAGTTAAGAAGAGAGTTTTCCCTTTATCTTTGAAGGGAAAAGCATTGTCTTGGTATAGGCTATGCGATGATATTGGATCTTGGAATTGGAATCGATTGAAATTGGAGTTTCACCAAAAAAATATCCTATGCATCTAGTTCATCGTGATCGGAATTATAAATATAATTTTTGGCCTCGTGAAGGAGAAAGTATCACTCTAGCTTGGGGGAGGCTTAAGTCAATGTTATATTCATGCCCAATTCATGAGCTCTCGAAGGAAATTATCATTCAGAATTTTTATGCTCGGCTTTCTCATGATGATCGATCCATGCTTGATACTTCTTGTACTGGTTCCTTTATGAAGAAGACTTTTGAATTCCGGTGGGATCTTTTGGAAAGAATTGAACGCAACTCTGAAGATTGGGAACTCGACGAAGGTAAAGAGTCAGGTATTACGCTTAAGTTTGATTGTGTTAAATCTTTTATGAATACTGATGCTTTTCAAAAGTTTAGCACTAAATATGGACTTGACTCTAAAATAGTAGCCTCTTTCTGTGAATCTTTTGCTACTCATGTTGATCTCCGTAAGGATAAATGGTTTAAATATCACCCACATATTAAAGAAGAAATTAAAGAACCGATAGTAGCTAAAGATCAAACTATTATCTATAATGTTGATCCAGTTGTTCCTACTACTTATATTTAAAAACCCACCTTTCCCTGTTAGGATAAAGGAACATGCTAAAGTGTCAACTGTGGTCAATAAAAGTTATATTAGAACACATAAACCAGCTGAACAAATCAAGGTAGAACCTAGTGTTGCTATGGTTAAGGATCTCCCGGTTGAAAATACAGATGGGCATGTTATTTACTTCTGTGATGAAGCTGCTAGAATTGCCAAACCCGATGAAAAAGATATACATAGACCTGTTGTTGTCATGCCTGTTGTCTCAGTTAAGATAGGAGATCACTATTATCATGGTTTATGTGACATAGGTGCTAGTGTGAGTGCTATTCCTTTTACCTTATATCAAGAAATTATGAATGACATAACACCCGCTGAAATAGAAGACATATATGTTACTATTAAACTTGCTAATAGAGATACCATCACACCACTTGGGATTGTTAGAGATGTTGAAGTCTTGTGTGGGAAAATAAAATACCCTACTGATTTTCTTGTTCTTGGTTCCCCACAAGATGACTTTTTTCCCATTATCTTTGGTAGACCTTTGTTGAACACCATTAATGATAAAATAGATTGTGATAAACAAACTATCGGTGTTAGCTTTGGTGATGAGTGTCATGAATTTAATTTTTCCAAGTTTAGTAGAAAACCTCATAAAAAGAATTCCCTTGTAAGGATGAAATTATTGGTCTTGCTTCTATTGCTGTATCTCCTACTGATCCTTTAGAAGAATATTTGCTAGACCATGAAAATGATATGCATATGCATGAAAGAAATGAAATAGATAAGATTTTCTTTGAAAATCTTCCTCTCCTTAAACACAATTTTCCTATTGAAACTCTAGGAGGTCCTCCTCCACCTAAGGGTGATCCTGTGTTTGAATTAAAACAATTGCCCGACACTTTGAAATATGCTTATCTTGATGAGAAAAAGATTTATCCTGTTATTATTAGTGCTAACCTTTCGGAACATGAAGAAGAAAGATTATTGGAAGATCTAAGGAAGCATGAAGCTACCATTGGATATACTCTTGATGATCTTAAGGGCATGAGTCCCACTCTATGTCAGCAGAACTAATATGGAACCTGATGCTAAACCTGTTGATCGCCAACATTGGTTTAATCTGAAGATGAAAGAAGTGGTAAGAATGGAAATATTAAAACTTCTGGAAGCATGTATAATCTATCCTATAGCTGATAGTAGATGGGTAAGTCATCTTCATTGTGTCCCCAAGAAAGGAGGTACTACTGTTGTTCCTAATGATAAGAATGAACTTATTCCACAAATAATTGTTACAGGCTATAGAATGGTGATTGATTTTAGAAAATTAAACAAAGCAACTAGAAAAGATCATTACCCTTTGCCTTTTATTGATCAAATGCTAGAAAGATTATCTAAGCACATACATTGTTGCTTCCTTGATGGATATTCTGGTTTTTCACAAATACCTATTTCTCAACCTGATCAAGAAAAGACCACTTATACTTGTCCTTTTGGAACTTATGCTTATAGACATATGCCTTTTGGTTTATGCAATGCACCTGCTACCTTTCAAAGATGTATGACTGCTATATTCTCTGACTTTTGTGAAAAGATTGTTGAGATTTTCATGGATGACTTTTCTGTTTATGGGAAGTCTTTTGATGATTGTTTAAGCAATCTTGATCGAGTTTTGTAGAGATGTGAGCAAACAAATCTTGTCTTGAATTGGGAGAAGTGCCACTTTATGGTTAATGAAGGTATTTTTTTGGGCCATAAAATTTCTGAAAGAGGTATTGAGGTGGACAAAGCTAAGGTTGATGCAATTGGGAAAATACCATGTCCTAAAGATATCAAAGGTATTCATAGTTTCCTCGGTCATGCTGGTTTCTATAGGAGGTTTATTAAAGCCTTATATAAAATTTCTAGGCCTCTTACAAATCTTTTGCAAAAGGATATTCCATTTGTTTTTGATGATGATTGTTTAGAAGCCTTTGAAACACTCAAGAAAGCCTTAATTTCTGCACCTATTGTTCAACCACCTGATTGGAACTTGCCTTTTGAAATTATGTGTGATGCTAGTGATTATGCTGTTAGTGCTATTCTAGGACAGAGAGTTGATAAGCAACTGAATGTTATTCATTATGCTAGTAAAACTCTAGACAGTGCTCAACGAAATTATGCTACTACTGAAAAAGAATTCTTAGCAGTGGTGTTTTCCTGTGATAAATTCATCTTACATTGTTGATTCTAAGGTTATTGTTCACACCGACCATGCTGCTATAAAATATCTTATGGAAAAGAAATATGCTAAACCTAGACTCATTAGGTGGGTTCTCTTGCTACAAGATTTTGATTTGCATATCACTGATAGAAAAGGAGCGGAGAACCCCGTAGCTAATAACTTGTCCAGGCTTGAAAATAATCTTGATGACCCACAACCTATTAATGGTATTTTTCCTGATGAGAAATTAGCTGCAATATTTTTTTCTATAATACACCTTGGTATGCTGACTATGCTAATTACATTGTTGCTAAATACATACCATCTAGCTCTACATACCAACAAAAGAGAAAATTCTTCTATGATTTAAGACACTACTTTTGGGATGACTCACATCTTTACAAAGAAGGAGTAGATGGTATTATTAGACGTTGTGTACCTGAGCATGGGCGGGCACAAATACTATGGAAATGTCACTCCAAAGCTTATGGAGGACATCATGCGGGAGACAGAACTGCTCACAAGGTATTGCAATCTGGATTTTACTGGCCTACTCTCTTCAAGGATGCTCGTAAGTTTATCTCATCTTGTGATGAATGCCAAATAATAGGTAATATCGGTAAGTGCCAAGAAATGCCTATGAACTATTCACTTGCTGTTGAACCATTTGATGTTTGGTGTTTTGATTACATGGGACCTTTGCCTTCCTCTAATGGGTATACTCATATTTTGGTTGCTGTTGATTATGTTACTAAGTGGGTAGAAGCTATTACGGCTAGTAGTGCTGATCACAACACCTCTATTAAAATGCTTAAGGAAGTTATTTTCCCAAGGTTTGGAGTCCCTAGATATTTAATGACTGATGGTGGTTCACACTTTATTCATGGTGCTTTCCGTAAAATGCTTGCCAAATATGATGTTAACCATAGAATTGCATCACCCTATCATCCTTAGTCTAGTGGTCAAGTTGAACTTAGCAATAGAGAAATAAAATTAATTTTACAAAAGACTGTCAATGAATCCCGGAAGAATTGCTCTAAGAAATTAGATGATGCATGGGCTTATAGAACAACATATAAAAATCCTATGGGTATGTCTCCTTATAAATGGTTTATGGAAAAGCTTGTCATTTGCCTCTTGAGTTAGAACATAAAGCATATTGGGCAATTAAAGAACTCAACTTTGATTTCAAACTTGCCGGTGAAAAGAGGTTATTTGATATTATCTCACTAGATGAATGGAGAACCCAAGCTTATGAAAATGCCAAGCTATTTAAAGAAAAGGTTAAAAGATGCCATGACAAAAGAATTCAAAAGCGTGAGTTCAAAGTCAGAGAATATGTTCTTTTGTAGAACTCTCGTTTTAGATTCTTTGCAGGAACACTCCTCTCCAAATGGGAAGGACCCTATGTTATCGAGGAGGTTTATCCATCTGGAGCTATCAAAATAAATAATATCGAAGGTACTAACCCGAAGGTTGTTAATGGGCAACGAATAAAACATTATATCTCAGGTAAGCCCATTAATGTTGAAAGTAATATTACCCAAACTATGACACCGGTATAAAACATAAAAGAAACCTTTCGGAACACTCCAAAATCATGAAAAAGAGGAGGTACGTGATACGGTAAGTAAACGGACTCCGAAAAATCTGCAAAAATATTTTTTGTCAGTTTTGGAATATTTAAAAAATTAGGAAAATAAGAAACTACCAGGAAGGTGACCCTGGTGGGCACAAGACACCAGGGCGCAAGGTGGGTTGTGCCCACCTCGGGTACCTTCCAGACTCCGTCTTTCTTCCGTTTGCTTGTTTCCCAAGATAAAAATTCTTTATATACCCCCCGAACCTATTGACCACCGTATCGCGGAGAAATCTTATGTTTTCTTTTCTTCCTGTTTTTGGTCAGATCTGTTGAGCCAGACATCATGTCTTCTTCTTCCTCCAACAACGTGGAAGATGATGCTTGGTTGATGAAGATTGAGCTGAAGAGAGAAGAGCCCGTAGAAGCCGTCAAAGGAGACAAGAGCAAGGAGGCTATCAGAGATCAAGCGGCGGTGGTTGAGCAAGCCTGGCCTGCCGAGGAAGAAGAAGAAGATATCCTTAAACCTTACTATGATCATCTCACCCCCATCGAGATCGAAGCCTTTCGGGTCATCGAAACGGTTAGTGTGCAAAATAAATATCTCACCCGTGAAAATATTCTGTTGCAAGAGCACATCGTCGTCCTCTGGAGCATCATCCATAGATTGGAGAATCTCTTGATCATGAAGGACAAGATCGCTACCACTTCATCACCACCTCCTCCTTCTTCATCACCAAAAGAAAGTTGAGTATCGGGTATGGGCACTCCCCTTGGCTTGGGCCAAGCTTGGGGGAGGTGCCCCGGTATCGTATCACCCCCACTATCTTTTGCCTTTACATAGTTATCTTTTGCCTTAGATGAATAAAAGTTTAGTTCGATCCTTTCTCTTCAAGAGTTTGCTTAGTGCTCTATCTTTGTAATCGTGTGCGAGATAAATAATAAAGTCTAGTTTGAGTTTTTCTTTCTTTACTTTCATGTTTCGATAAAAAGAAAGGAAATGAATGAAAATGATCATATGCTAATCTTATGGTAAGTAATGACACCACATAAGGAAAAGTATATGTAACATCCCAAATTATCAATTTGGAATGTTATACACTAGATCATCATTGCATATCATATTTTATTGCATTTTGGTTGGTCCTAGAAATTCTACGCAACTCAAGGACCCTCGGAGAGAGTTGGGGATTTCGTTATTTTCATATTTGAGTTCTCTCAAATTTTGAAAATATGATCATTTGATTTTATTTATTTAATCTTCAATTATTTCTATTACAAAAATATGAGAGAGGGAATAAAATGACTTTCCCAAAATAAAGAAATATTGACGATTTAATAAAAAAATCAAATAAGATTTTTATTTAAGTTTTATTTGCTATTTTATTTGAATTTAGGAAAAATGCGTGTTTTTCAAAATTGCATTTAGGCCCCAAATAAATGTTCATCCTGTGCGGCTTGATTTTAGAAGCCGGGGAAAAATTTATTTCGGGATTTTTGGAGTCCGTTTAGTATTCCTTTTGTTTTTTCTGAGCGTAACTATTTAAAAAAAACGCGAACCGACCTATCGGGCCGTGTCCGACCCGAACACCCGGCCCGGCCGGCCTTATAAGCCGGTGAAGCCCAGCCGAGCCACCCCCAAACCCTAGCGCGCCCCGCCGCCCCTGCCGCCGCCGCCTCGCCGCGTCGCGCCGCCGCCCCGCCCCTCCGGCCGGAGCCGCGCCGCCGCCGCCCCTCGCCGCCCGCCGCCTCGCCTCACCGGAGGTTGACCCCGCCCTGTCGCCGGTTTTTCTCAAAAAAAACCATTCGGTTTTCCGTTTGGTTTTCCGTTGGTTTTTCGTTCGGTTTTTTTAGATTTGTTTTTTAATAGATCGGTTTTTCCGGTTTATTTAATTAGCGAGCGTTCGCTCGTTCGTTCATTTTAATGAATGCATTCATCATTTAGATCCAGATAACGAACGTTCGTTCGTTAATCCATTCGTCGTTTTTCTTTTTCTCGGATTAAATCCGCGATTTTTTTGATCGCGATTCCTCATCCGATTTTCGTTCTAGTATAACTTTTCGCTCGTTTATCGGAATCAGGCGATTCAAGCGCCTGGAGTTTCGTCTCGAAACCCTCTTTCCGTTTAACCAACTCAAACAAGTTTTTAACTCTGTAAAAATTGCCCTAGATCCAGAATAGTAAACAAAGCCTGTTTCTTTTGCCGTTTGTCTTTCGTGGTTTCGTTCAATTTGGTTCTTTTTGCCAACCGGAGTTCTTAAGTTGAACTATCTGGTTAGACCTCTTATTCGAGTTTTACCTGTGCATTAGTCAAGTACTTATTGTATGCTTGTTTGTTTGCGATAGAGTACCCGGAGTGCACCGCTTGCTACTTCGAATCGCTAGGTTTCCCGGATCATCAGCAAGGCAAGTAACACTTTGATCATACCTCCTACTACCCAGTTTTTATTGCATTAGATCAATCCTCACACATTGCATGATTAGGATCTATATGGGAGGCCCTACACCAGTAGAAGAAGACGAAGAACCCAAGGAGATTCACCCGGAAGACTACGTCATCATCGACGACACCGACTCGGATCCAGATGATATCATGATGACTATGTTGATGAAGCTGGAGCAGATATCATGGAGTCTGCAACCGAAGGAATATTTCTAGTAGACCACCCCATCAGTAGTAGTAGTCCACCATGTAAATATAGTAGTCCGAGCACTTTTGCGATAGTTAGATCGATTGTATGCCCTTGCTTGATTCAATGAAGTGATTTGTTTGTTTTGCCTCATGTGCATATGGGTAGTGTTTTCTCCCCCTCTCTATTCTTAAATCTCATCTTTTCTAAACCCTCAGATGCTTCCGAGACGTGACCCCGGATTTACCTTCCCACCGGAGCTCACCCAGTTGATCCAGCAGCAGAACACATTGATGCAGTTGCTAGTCCAGAATCAGAATCAGGGGAACAACAACAACCCACCACCACCACCACCTGTTGATCACTTAGCCCGTTTTCTTAGGCTGAATCCGCCGGTGTTTTCTAGTAGCACCGAGCCGATAGTAGCAGACGATTGGCTCCGCAAGACAACAAGGGAGTTGACCACGGCAGGATGCACAGATGCGGAAAAGGTGAAGTATTGACGCACATCAGCTTGAAGGACCCGCAACATCATGGTGGGAGAATTTCACCGCCACTTTCCCTATCGACACTGTCACATGGGACCAGTTTCAGCAGGCTTTCTGTACTGCCCATTTTTTAGCAGGAGCTATGGCCATGAAGAAGCGTGAGTTTCGCAACTTGCGCCAAGGAGGACGGACAGTTGGCCAGTATGTGGAGGACTTTAGTAAGCTAGCACGTTATGCTCCAGATGACGTTGCTACAGATGCAGCTAAGCAGGAGAAGTCTCTAGAAGGACCGAATGATGAGTTGAGCATGCAGTTGATGGTAGCAACCTGCAACAACTACCAGGAGTTGGTAGACAGTGCTCTCATGATTGAAGGGAAGCAGCAGCAGATTGAGAACCGCAAGAGGAAGTATGGACAAGGGAACTACAATTCAGGAGCTTAGCAGAAGCCACATTTTACCCCTAGACTGGGAGGACATTTTCAGCATACCCATGGAGGAGGTAGCTCGCACAATCACAATGGCACCAAGAACGGTAATGGGAATGGAGGAAGCAACGGCCAGAACCGCACCCACCCATTGGGTGAGTGAAATCCATGACAGATGTGAGATTGTTAAATTAATGGTTTATCTAAGGTGGCAACTTAAATACACATATGGGTGGATTGAGGCACCTGGGTATTCCAGCGATTGCCTGTTTTTCTTTATGGACCGCCACCCATGCTCAAAGGGATCATGAGATTATTCATGCTAGAAACTTCCGTGTGCAGCCACAAGCTACTATGGGCTCTAGCATAGTTGACTAAGTTGTGCGAACTCTTACAGTGGTAGACTAGCAGATGTAGGGGAAAGTAGGTGTAACGGTCTACCCGATCGTAAGGTGCTAGCGCTTCTGAAAGACTATGTCTCGGTCATTCGTTTCTCAAACACCGTGTAGTGCGAGAATCCCAACGAAGGAGATCGAGTCTTGTGGGGAAAAGTGCGCAAACCTCTGCAGAGTGTATAAACTAATCATGGTTAGCCATGTCCCCGGTTATAGACATCTTGAGTATCTAGTACTTGGATTATCATGTGAATCTCATCATATTGCTCTAATTAATTTTGTTGGGTTTTTAATGATGATGCTTAATTGGGACTGAATGCTGTCAACCATTCTCAATGTTTAACAACTACCATGATAGTTAAATAAAATTCATTCCTTTGTAGTAGGGAAAAATTGGCTTTACGCAAGACTGTAACCATAGAGCTTTCCACCAGCCAAATATGCATGTAGTATAGTATTATTCTTTCATTGCTCTCTATGTGTTACATTGCCAGCATATTCCATGTGCTGTCCCGTTTCAGGCTCAACATTCATGTTGCAGACTTTTTAGACGACGAGTAAGGTGCTTTTAGGTCGTGGTTCTATACTCAGTGATGCCGTTGGAGTTGATGGACTCACTTATCTTCCAAGCCTTCCGTTGTTATCATTATTAGATGGCCTTAAGCCATATTTATTGTAATAAGTTCTCTTTTGAGACACTCGATGTAATAAGTGTGTGATTGTTACTCTGTTATAAATCCTTCGAGTACTGTGTTGTGTCAGCATTACTGATCCAGGGATGACACCTTAGCACAGAGATTGGACCGTTTGAGGTCTGGTCGCTACAGTATAAGTAGACATTTTTATTGGAGATTGACAAACATAGCATTGGTCAATGATGCAATTCATGAAAGAATTAATAAGGGAAGAGAAGATTCACATGCAAATATACTATCTTGGAAATCTTTTTTCATTGTGAGCCCCATCAAAATATTATATGCCAAAATTGCTGACGTTGGACAAGGAAGACAACGTAATGATTTATTTTTATTCATATTCACATAGAAGTTATATTGTCATAGATCCTTCAACATGTGGTGCTTGCCCTCCATCTTTGCTAGACAAAAATTCCGCACCAGGTAGAGATACTACTTGTGCATCCAAAACCATTAAACCCAAATCTTATTTTCAAGAGTCCACCATACCTACCTAAAGATTGAGTAAGATCCTACAAGTAAGTTGTCATCGATGTAATAAGGCAATAAAAGTTGCTTCTAAAAGTGTTAGATCATTTAGTGTAAGACAAAATTAAGCGTTGTACGAACTTGTGATGGCAAAGAATAAAAGCGACACACTGCATAATAAAGTTTGCTATCACAAGGGGCATATAACATGAAGTTCTTTTGCACTAAGGGATTGAGCATACAAACAAAAAGCGCATGGTAACCTCTGCTTCCCTCTACGAAGGGCCTATCTTTTACTTTTATGTATTTACCTTTATGCAAGAGTCAAGGTTCTTCTCTCTATTCCTTTTTATTTTCTATTTTGGCAAGCATCATGTGGTGAGGAAAGATCTAGGCACATATATCCAGTTGGATATGGGTAGCATCAGTTATTATTGTTGACATCACCTTTGAGGTGAATACGTTGGGAGGAGAAACAATAAGCCCCTATCTTTCTATGTGTCTGGTTGAAATGTTTTGCTCATGTGTATGCGGTGAGTGTTAGCAATCATAGAAGACTATATGATCGTTGAGTATGTTGTAACATCCCAAATTTTCAATTTGGAATGTTATACATAGATCATTCATGCATATCATATTTTACTGCATTTCGTTTCGCGATCCTCGAAATCCTAAGAAACTCAAGGACCCTCAGAGAGAGTTGGGGATTTCATTGCTTTCATATTTGAATTTTATCAAATATTGAAACGAGGATTTTGGTTTTAATTATTTTACTCTCCGAAAATATTTCATATTAAAATATATGAGAGGAGATAATATGACTTCTCCAAAATAAATGAAATATTGGATGAAAAATATTAAAATCAAATATTTGATTTTTATTCGGATTTTATTGCTATTTTATTTGCATTAGAAAAATTTCATGGTTTTCAAAATTGCATTTTAGGGCCAAGAAAATGTTCATCTCGTTCTAAATATTTTATTTGGACGGTGAAAATTTGTTTTGGCATTTTTAGATTTTTATTTTACTTTCTAGGATTTATTTAAGTTCCGGCGAAATTATTATTTAAAAAAAACTCTCAGCGCCCGACTGGGCCGAAGCCCAGCCGAGCCGGCCCGCTAGCCCTGCGCCTCGTCTCCGACCTGGAGACCGCGAGCGCCGCCGCCGCGACTCCGAGTCCAGTCGGGACTCCACCTCCCCGCGCCGCTTGCCCCCTTCCCCAAGCAGCACCCCTCCTTAAATACCCCACCCCGGACCCCCTCCACCACCACCCGAGCCGCCAACCCCGCCGCCTGACTCGCCCCACCCCACAGCGCCGCCGCCGCCGCCCTTTGTCGTGCGCCGCCCCGCGCACCTCGCCACCGCCGCCCCACCTCGCCGGAGGTATACGCCGCCGCCGTCGCCATTCGGATTTATTTTAAAATTGATCCGTTTTTTTAGAAACCCTAATTTCGTTTTTTTAGATCTGTTTGCCGGTTTTTCTCGGTTTAGTTAATTTGCAGACGTTCGTCCATACGTTCGTTTTAACAAATGGTTTTCGCTCGTTAGTTACAGACAACGAACGTTCGTTCGTTAGCCTGTTCGTCAGTTTTCTTTTTCTCGGATTTTCTGCGATTATTTTCAATCGTGATTTCTGATCCGATTTTCGTTTCAGTTTATCTTTTCGCTCGTTTATCGGAGTCAGGCGATTCAAGCGCCTAGATCTTCATCTCGAAACCCTCTTTATGTTTAATAAACTTGAACAAGATTTTGGTACTATAAAAATTTGACTTTAGTTCAGATTATTAAACGGATCTTGTTTCTTTCGTAGTTTGAGTTTCGTTGCTCCGTTTGATTTGATTCTTTTTGCAAACCGGAGTTCTTAAGTTGAACTTTCTGGTCAATTCTTCTTATTTGAGTTTTGCTCATGCTTCTTTGCTTGATTGCTTATGTATGCTATTGTTTGTTTGCGATAGAATTCCCGGAGTGCGAAGTGTGCTACTACGAGTCCCTAGGTTTTGCGGATTGTCAGCAAGGCAAGTAACACATTGATCATACTCCTTTCATACCCAGTTTTTATGCATTAGTTCCAATCCTCAAACATTGCATGATTAGGATGTGATTAACATGGTAGTTGATGAGGTAGAACCTATTTCCCTGTTATATTCAAACCTTGGGAGTTACTTCTACGTATTGCTATGCTATGCTCGTAGACGTGGTTTGGGTGAGTGAATCCATGACAGATGTGAGATTGTTAATTAATGGTTCAACTTAAGGTGGCAACTATAATACACATCTGGGTGGATTGCTTGTCGGGCACCTGGAGAACCCAGTGTTGTCCTAGGATATCCCGGAGTACCCGTGTGATCAGCCTAAGGTCCGCCACCTAGGCTCAAAGGGAACTGAGATATTTTCATGCTAGAAACTTCCTTGTGCAGGCACAAGCTATTATGGGCTCTAGAATAGTTGAGTAGGTTGCATGAGCTCTTGAAGAGGTGGATCAGTAGGTAGAGGGATGTAGGTTTGGTATGGTCTGCCCGGAGTAAAGAGTTAATGTTTCTGAAAGACTGTGTCTCAGTCATCTGTTTCTCAAACACCTTGTAGTGCGAGAAATCCAACGGAGGCGGTCGAGTCTTGTGGGGAAAAGTGCGCAAACCTCTGCAGAGTGTACAATCTAATCATGGTTAGCCGTGTCCCCGGTTATGGACAATCTTGAGTATCTAGTACTTGGAGTATCCTAAGTATCTCATCACTCTTAATTAATATTGTTGGGTTGATAATTACTTTCATTGGGATTGAGTTGGAGGAACCTTCTCAATGATGTTTCAACTACCATGATAGTTAAATAAAATGTATTCCTTTGTTTTAGGGAAAAATTGGCTTTTCGCAAAAAATATAACCATAGATCTTTCCACCAGCCAAATATGCATGTAGTGATAGCATTATTCTGTTCTTGCTCTACTATGTTATATTGCCAGCATATTCCATGTGATGACCCGTTTTCGTGCTGTAACGTATTATGTTGCAGACTTTTTAGACGAGGTGTAAGGTTCGTTAGGTCGTTGCCGTGCAGCTCAGCTATGCCGTTGGAGTTAATGGACTCACTTTATCTTCCAAGCCTTCCGCTGTTATCGTATTAGATGGCCTTAAGCCATATTTATTGTAATAAGTTCTCTTTTGAGACATTCGATGTAATAAGTGTGTGATTGCTACTCTGATATAAATCCTTCAAGTACTATGTGTGTCAGCATTACCAATCCAGGGATGACACTAAGCACAGAGACTTGACCGTTTGAGGTCGGGTCGCTACAAGATGGTATCAGAGCACACGCTGAGTGTAGGACACGACCACTAAGCTAAAGCCATAGGTCACTCTTGTCTACTCATTTCTGACTCCTCTCCTATTTTCTACTCTTTAGGATGGCGGAATTGAAGAACAAGTTTGCACAACCGGATGAAGACACACCCTTTGGACGCCACTTGAAGGAAGTCACTAGGTACTTGAACATCGGAATACCAAGCTTCACCGGGACGTACAACGCCACCTTACCAGAAGTGGAGCGCTGGATGATTCAAGTTCAAGTTCCAGGAAGGACGTTCTCGCCAACCACTAAGCCCATAGAATTTTCTTTTGAAGCACCCACCTAGAGTCTAGGCAAGAGCATGGCAGCCCAAATTACCATGGGACGCATTGGAGAAGTCTACAACAAGGATCTTAAGGACACTATCTATCAGATATGTGGGCGCCGAGATGAGCAATGGGAGATGACCAGCACCAAGAAGGACAGGTCCATTGCAGCTTTCATCCAGGAGTTAAATCAGCACATTCGACGCCAGGAGAATCAGATGTGCGCAGACATGATAGATTTGAAGAAGGCGAAGACAAGGATCATCGAGCTGGGAGAAGAACTTAAGTATACACGTGATGGATATGAGGAGGAAATTGCAACACTATTGGAGAAGAATGACAACCTGATAAAGAAGATCGGAGTATTCATGGGAGACCCCGCGCCGGGAGGAGAGGACGACGATTCCACTTGCCTGAAGAACTACATCATCATCGACGACACCGACTCCGACCCAAGTGATGATGACTTTGGAGAAGAAGCTGGAGCATACATCATGGAGTCTTCCTCCGATCAAAATTTCTAGATGACCACCAAATTATAGTATTATTCCCCCATGTATATAGTAGTAGTTGAGCACTTTTACGATAGTTCTAGACCGTTTGTATGCCCTTGCTTGATTGATTGAGTGAAATGATTGTGTTTGTCTCATGTGCATATGGGTAGTGCTTTCTCACTAGACCCCTTTTCTACTCTAATCTCTCCCCTCTAAACCCGCCAGATGCCTCCGAGACGTGACATCGGATTTGCCTTCCCGCCGGAGCTCACTCAGTTGATCCAGCAGCAGAATGCCTTGATGCAATTGTTAGTCCAGAACCAAGGCAACAACAACAACAACAACCCGCCTCCAATTGACAACTTAGCTCGCTTCGTGAGGTTGCAGCCGTCAGTGTTTTCCAGTAGCACCAAGCCTATAGTTGTTGATGATTGGCTACGCCGTATTGGAAGGGAGTTGACCACCACAGGTTGCACAGATGCTGAGAAGGTGCGCTTTGCCGCACGTCAATTGGATGGACCAGCAGCCTCATGGTGGGGAATTACACGGCCACTTTTCCATAGCCAACGTCACTCGGGATCAGTTTCAGCAAGCTTTCCGCACAGCCCATGTCTCAACTGGAGCTATGAATATGAAGAAGTGTGAGTTTCGCAACTTACGCCAGGGGAACCGTACTGTAGCTCAGTACGTGGATGAGTTTACTAAGTTATCCCGCTATGCCCCGGATGATGTGTCCACAGATGCTGCGAAGTAGGAGAGGTTTATGGAAGGGTTGAATGATGAGATGAGCATGCAGTTGATGGTGGCAACATTCAACAACTACCAGGAGTTGGTAGATAAGGCTCTTATGATTGAAGGGAAGCATCGGCAAATTGAGAGCCGTAAGAGGAAGTATGGGCAAGGGAGGTATAACTCAGGAGCTCAGCAGAAGCCTCGCCTAACCTCGAACTCGGGAGGACTTGTTCATAACCATGGAGGTCATAACCACACCGGAGGAAGTTCGCATAACTACAATGGTTCTAAGCATGGGACTGGGAATGGAGCAAACAACAATCAGAACCGCCCCAATCCAACCACACCCGCCAAGAGAGATCTAAGTCACATTACTTGCTTTAAGTTCGGGAAGACTGGACACTATGCCACGGAGTGCCCTAAAGCGAAGAATGGAAACGGAAATGGAGGCATTGGGAAGAAGCCCAATCCATTCAACAAAGGACAAGTGAACCACGTTAACGTGGAGGAGGTTCAAGAGCAGCCAGACGCGGTTATAGGTAAGTTGTTGGTTAAGTCATTTACCGGCCTTGTTCTTTTTGATACTGGTGCATCACATTCATACATATTAATGGGATTCGTGGATAAGTTTAAACTACCAACCCAAACCCTTAGGACCCCTCTGTTAGTGAGTTCACCTGGAGTAGAGTATATGGCTAGTCGATGGTGCGACCAGATACCCTTAACCATTGGTAGCCATGTTTTTCCGTCCGACCTAATAATCTTTGAGTCACAGGGGTTGGATGTGATATTAGGCATGGACTGGATGTCAAAGTATGGACGAAGCATTGACTGTGCTAGTAAGTCGATTTATCTCACCACCCTGGAGGGAAAAAGGATTAAGTATGCATCTAGGCATGCGCCTAGGAGGAGCCAAGTAAATACCCTCATGGGAGTTGTACAGGAGGAAGTGCCTGTAGTGAAGGATTACCCGGATGTTTTTCTAGAGGAGTTACCAGGCATGCCACCGGATCGATACATCGAGTTTTTGATAGAGCTATTGCCAGGTACAGGGCCAATATCAAAGAGACCCTATCGGATGCACCCAAATGATCTGGAGGAGATTAAGAAGCAGATCAAGGAGTTATTGGAGAAAGGTTACATTCGATAGAGTTCATCACCATGGGGAGCCCCAGTGCTTTTGGTTGAGAAGAAGGATAAGTCTCTAAGAATGGTTGTTGATTATCGTGTGTTGAATGAGGTGACAATCAAGAACAAATACCCACTGCCCATGATCAATGATTTGTTCGACCAACTGCAAGGAGCTAAGGTGTTTTCAAAGATCGATTTGCGATCAGGATATCACCAGTTAAAAATTCAAGAGAAGGATATACCAAAGACAACATTCACCACACGGTATGAGTTGTATGAATATACGGTCATGTCATTTGGACTGACTAACGCCCCTGCCTACTTCATGAGCATGATGAAAAAAGTGTTCATGGAATATTTGGATAAGTTTGTTGTGGTGTTCATTGATGATATAATGGTATAGTCGAAGAATGAGGAGGAGCACAAGGAGCATTTGCGTTTAGTTCTCAAGAAACTCGGGGAACATCAGTTGTATGCCACATTCAGCAAATGCGAGTTTTGGTTGAAGGAAGTCGGATTCCTTGGACATGTTGTATCAGGAGAAGGTATAGAGGTAGACCCCACCAAGCTTCAGCCAGTCACTGAATGGTTGGCACCCACTTCAGTTAGCGAGATCCGCAGTTTTCTTGGACTCGCGGGATACTACCGAAGATTCATTGAGAATTTTTGCAAGATTGCGAAGCCAATGACGGAGTTATTGAAGAAGGATACTAAATTTAAATGGACGGAAGAATGTGAGGCAAGTTTTCAGGAGTTAAAGAAACGTTTGACCACAGCCCCAGTGTTGATTCTGCCGGATATACGCAAGGATTTCCAAGTGTATTGCGATGCTTCTCGCCTAGGACTTGGAAGTGTGCTTATGCAGGACGAAAGAGTTGTTTTGTATGCCTCACGAATACTAAAACCGCACGAATTGAATTATGCCATGCATGATTTGGAGTTAGCAGCCGTAGTGCATGCGTTGAAGACTTGGAGACATTACCGTATTGGAAACCGTTGTGATGTGTACACGGATCATAAGAGTTTGAAGTACATTTTCACACAGAAGGAGTTGAACCTTAGGCAGAGGAGATGGTTGGAGCTTATAAAGGATTATGACATGAAGCTTCACTATCATCCAGGCAAGGCCAACGTCGTAGCAGACACATTGAGTCAGAAGAGTTATGCTAACACCCTATTGAGCACAGGATTACCAAAGGAGTTAGCAGAGGATCTCAGGGAACTTCGATTGGAGATTGTTCCTAGAGGTTTTGTTGCGACAATGGAGGTTCAGTATACATTGTTAGGAAAGATTCGAGAAGCTCAGAAGGAGGACAAAGAGATTACCGAGATAAAAGAGAGAATGAGCAAAGGAAAGTCCAAAGGTTTTCGTGAGGATGAGCACGACACCTTATGGTTCGAGGACCGTGTTTATGTGCCCAATAACACAGAGATCAGGAAGTTAATACTTCAGGAGGCTCATGACTCACCATACTCGATACACCCCGGAAACAACCAAGATGTATCTGGATTTGAAGGAATGTTTCTGGTGGACAGGTATGAAGAAGGATATTGCTGAGTATGTAGCCGTATGTGATGTATGTCACAGAGTGAAGGCAGAACATCAAAAGCCAGCAGGATTGTTATAGCCTATGCCGATACCCGAATGGAAGTGGGATAAACTTGGGATGGATTTTATCACCGGATTGCCCAGGACCAAATCAGGATATGATTCTATATGGGTAGTACTTGATCGCTTGACCAAAGTAGCTCACTTTATCCCAGTGAAAACCACCTATACAAGTGCAAAGTTGGCCAAGATATATATGACCAGGATCGTATGTCTGCATGGAGTTCCGAGGACCATCGTATCAGATAGAGGGACACAGTTTACTTCAAAGTTTTGGCATCATCTGCACCAAACTTTGGGGACAAGGTTGGAGTTCAGTACATCATTCCACCTGCAGACAGATGGACAGACCGAGAGAGTCAACCAGATTCTGGAGGACATGTTGCGGGCCTGTGCGCTAGATTATGGATCTAGTTGGCATGACAATTTGCCCTACGCGGAGTTCTCATACAACAATAGCTACCAAGCCAGTTTGAAGATGGCACCGTTCGAAGCCCTGTATGGACGAAGGTGCAGAACACCGTTGATGTGGGATGAAGTTGGAGACCGACAGTTGTTTGGACCAGATTTGATCAAGGAGTTTGAAGAGAAGGTTAAGTTGATCCGAGATAGTCTGAAGGTAGCTCAGTCCAGGCAGAAGAGTTATGCAGATTCAAAACGCAAGGAGGTAACCTACGAAATTGGAGATAGAGCATATCTGCGAGTATCACCCTTGCGAGGAGTGAAACGTTTTGGAGTTAAGGGAAAGTTATCCCCGAGATTTGTAGGACCGTATCGTGTTTTGGAACGTATGGGAGAAGTTTCCTACAAGTTGGAGTTACCTAAAGGACTGTCAGGAGTTCATGATGTATTTCATGTTTCACAGTTGAAGAAGTGTCATGCTGAGATGGCCGATATACCTTTAAGAGATACAGTACCCTTGGAGGCGATTCAGTTGGACAGTGACCTGACCTATGAGGAGAAGCTAGTCAGGATTCTTGAATTTTCTAGCCGAGTCACCCGCAACAAGGTTATCAAGTTTTGCAAAGTTCAGTGGAGCCACCATACCGAGGATGAAGCCACCTGGGAACGAGAGGATGATCTTCGCAAAGACCACCCACACCTATTTTCTAGCCAACCTGAATCTCGAGGGCGAGATCATCTTAAGGGGGGTAGGTTTGTAACATCCTAAATTTTCAATTTGGAATGTTATACATAGATCATTCATGCATATCATATTTTACAGCATTTCGTTTCGCGATCCTCGAAATCCTAAGCAACTCAAGGACCCTCGGAGATAGTTGGGGATTTCATTGCTTTCATATTTGAATTTTATCAAATATTGAAACGAGGATTTTGGTTTTAATTATTTTTCTCTCCGAAAATATTTCATATTAAAATATATGAGGGGAGATAATATGACTTCTCCAAAATAAATGAAATATTGGAGGAAAAATATTAAAATCAAGTATTTGATTTTTATTCGGATTTTATTGCTATTTTATTTGCATTAGAAAAGTTGCACGTTTTCCAAATTTGCATTTTAGGGCCAAGAAAATGTTCATCTCGTTCTAAAAAATTTATTTAGACGGTGATAATTTGTTTTGGCATTTTAAGTTTTTTATTTTATTTTCTAGGATTTATTTAAATTCTGGTGAAATTATTTAAAAAAACTCAGCGCCCGACTGGGCCGAAGCCCAGCCGAGCCGTCCCGCTAGCCCCGCGCCTCGTCTCCGACCTAGAGACCGCGAGCGCCGCCGCCGCGACTCCGAGTCCGGCCGGGACTCCTCCTCCCCGCGCCGCTTGCCCCCTTCCCCAAGCAGCCCCCCTCCTTAAATACCCCACCCCGGACCCCCTCCACCACCACCCGAGCCGCTAACCCCGCCGCCTGCCTCGCCCTGCCCCGCAGCGCCGCCGCCGCCCTTTGCCGCGCGCCGCCGCTCGCTGCGCCGCCCCGCGCACCCCGCCGCCGCAGCCCCACCTCGTCGGAGCCTCACCGGAGGTATACGCCGCCGCTATCGCCGTTCGGTTTTATTTTAAAACTGATCCGGGTTTTTTAGAAACCCTAATTTCATTTTTTTAGATCGGTTCGCCGGTTTTTCTCGGTTTAGTTACTTTGCGGACGTTCATCCGTACTTCCATTTTAATGAACGGTTTTCGCTCGTTAGTTACAGACAACGAACGTTCATTCGTTAGCCTGTTCGTCAGTTTTCTTTTTCTCGGATTTTCTGCGATTATTTTCAATTGCGATTTCTGATCCGATTTTCGTTTCAATTTGTCTTTTCGCTCGTTTATCAGAATCAGGCGATTCAAGCGCCTAGATCTTCGTCTCGAAACCCTCTTTCTGTTTAATCAACTTGAACAAGATTTTGGTACTATAAAAATTTGACTTTAGTTCAGATTAGTAAACAGATCTTGTTTCTTTCAAAGTTTGAGTTTCGTTGCTCCGTTTGATTTGATTCTTTTTGCAAACCGGACTTCTTAAGTTGAACTTTCTGGTCAATTCTTATTATTTGAGTTTTGCCCGTGCTTTTTTGCTTGATTGCTTATGTATCCTATTGTTTCTTTGTGATAGAATTCCCGGAGTGCGAAGCGTGCTACTACGAGTCCCTAGGTTTTGCGGATCGTCAGCAAGGCAAGTAACACATTGCCTTTCATACCCAGTTTTTATGCATTAGTTCCAATCCTCAAACATTGCATGTTTAGGATGTGATTAACATGTGGGTTGGGAAGTAGTTGATGAGGTAGAACCTATTGCCCTATTATATTCAAACCTTGGGAGTTACTTCTACGTATTGCTATGCTATGCTCGTAGACATGGTTTGGGTGAGTGAATCCATGACAGATGTGAGATTGTTAATTAATGGTTCAACTTAAGGTGGCAACTTTAATACACATCTGGGTGGATTGCTTGTCGGGCACCTGGAGAACCCAGTGTTGTCCTAGGATATCCCGGAGTACCCGTGTGATCATCCTAAGGTCCGCCACCCAGGATCAAAGGGAACTGAGATATTTTCATGCTAGAAACTTCCTTGTGCAGCCACAAGCTATTATGGGCTCTAGCATAGTTGAGTAGGTTGCATGAGCTCTTGAAGAGGTGGATCAGCAGGTAGAGGGATGTAGGTTTGGTATAGTCTGCCTGGAGTGAAGAGTTAATGTTTCTGAAAGACTGTGTCTCAGTCATCCGTTTCTCAAACACCTTGTAGTGCGAGAAATCCAACGAAGGCGATCGAGTCTTGTGGGGAAAAATGTGCAAACCTCTGCAGAGTGTACAATCTAATCATGGTTAGCCGTGTCCCCGGTTATGGACAATCTTGAGTATCTAGTACTTGGAGTATCCTAAGTATCTCATTCACGCATTAGGCAAGATGACATGATGTAGAGGGATAAACTCGAGCAATATGATATAAACCCCATCTTTTTATCCTCGATGGCAACAATACAATACGTGTCGGTTCCCTTTCTGTCACTAGGATCGAGCACCGCAAGATTGAACCCAAAGCTAAGCACTTCTCCCATTGCAAGAAAGATCAATCTAGTAGGCCAAACCAAACTAATAATTCGAAGAGACTTGCAAAGATATCAAATCATGCATATAAGAATTCAGAGAAGAATCAAATATTGTTCATAGATAATCTTGATCATAAACCCACAATTCATTGGATCTCGACAAACACACCGCAAAAAGGATTACATCGAATAGATCTCCAAGAACATCAAGGAGAACTTTGTATTGAGATCCAAAGAGAGAGAAGAAGCCATCTAGCTAATAACTATGGACCCGAAGGTCTGTGGTAAACTACTCACACATCATCAGAGAGGCTATGGTGTTGATGTAGAAGCCCTCCGTGATCGAATCCCCCTCCGGCAGATCGCCGGAAAAGGCCCCAAGATGGGATCTCACAGGTACAGAAGGTTGCAGCAGTGGAAAAGTGGTTTAATGTCTCCCCTGGATGTTTTCAGGGTATAAGAGTATATATAGGCAAAAGAAGTAGGTCGGTGGAGCTACGAGGGGCCCACGAGGGTGGGGGGTGCGCCTACTATTGGGTTTCGTAGGAATTTCAAAAAAATTCCTACGCACATGCAAGATCATGTGATGCATAGCAACAAGAGGGGAGAGTGATGTCTACGTACCCACGCAGACCGACTGCGGAAGCGATGACACAACGTAGAGGAAGTAGTCGTACGTCTTCACGATCCAACCGATCAAGTACCGAAACTACGGCACCTCCGAGTTCGAGCACACGTTCAGCTCGATGACGATCCCCGGACTCCGATCCAGCAAAGTGTCGGGGAAGAGTTCCATCAGCACGACGGCGTGGTGACAATCTTGATGCACTACAGCAGCAGGGCTTCGCCTAAACTCCGCTACAGTATTATCGAGGACTATGGTGGCTGGGGGCGCCGCACACGGCTAAGGAATAGATCACATGGATCAACTTGTGTGTTTCTGGGGTGCCTCTGCCTCAGTATATAAAGGAACCAAGGGGGAGGGGGGCGCCGGCCAGGAGGAGGGCGCAGGAGGAGTCCTACTCCTTCCGGGAGTAGGACTCCCCCCCCCCATCCTAGTTGGACTAGGATTCCCCGAGGGGGAAAGAGAGAGAAGGGGGGTCGGCCACCTCTCCTAGTCCTAATAGGACTAGGGGGAGGGGGGAGGCGCGTGGCCACCTTGGGCTGCCCCTTTCTCCTTTCCACTAAAGCCCATCTAGGCCCATATGGTTCCCGGGGGGTTCGGGTAACCTTCCGGTACTCCGGTAAAATCCCGATTTCACCCGGAACACTTCCGATATCCAAACATAGGCTTCCAATATATCAATCTTTACGTCTCGACCATTTCGAGACTCCTTGTCATGTCCGTGATCACATCCGGGACTCCGAACAACCTTCGGTACATCAAAATGCATAAACTCATAATATAACTACCATCGTAACCTTAAGCGTGCGGACCCTACGGGTTCGAGAACAATGTAGACATGACCGAGACACATCTCCGGTCAATAACCAATAGCGGGACCTGGATGCCCATATTGGCTCCTACATATTCTACGAAGATCTTTATCGGTCAGACCGCATAATAACATACGTTGTTCCCTTTGTCATCGGTATGTTACTTGCCCGAGATTCGATCGTCGGTATCCAATACCTAGTTCAATCTCGTTACCGGCAAGTCTCTTTACTCGTTCTGTAATACATCATCCCGCAACTAACTCATTAGTTGCAATGCTTGCAAGGCTTATGTGATGTGCATTACCGAGAGGGCCCAGAGATACCTCTCCGACGATCGGAGTGACAAATCCTAATCTCGAAATACGCCAACCCAACATCTACCTTTGGAGACACCTGTAATGCTCCTTTATAATCACCCAGTTACGTTGTGACGTTTGGTAGCACCCAAAGTGTTCCTCCGGCAAACGGGAGTTGCATAATCTCACAGTTATAGGAACATGTATAAGTCATGAAGAAAGCAATAGCAACATACTAAACGATCGGGTGCTAAGCTAATGGAATGGGTCATGTCAATCAGATCATTCAACTAATGATGTGACCTCGTTAATCAAATAACAACTCATTGTTCATGGTCAGGAAACATAACCATCTTTGATTAACGAGCTAGTCAAGTAGAGGCATACTAGTGACACTTTGTTTGTCTATGTATTCACACATGTATTATGTTTCCGGTTAATACAATTCTAGCATGAATAATAAACATTTATCATGATTATAAGGAAATAAATAATAACTTTATTATTGCCTCTAGGGCATATTTCCTTCACCTACCCCCCTAGGGGCGCCGCCCTACCTCGTGGCCGCCTCGTTGCTTCCTTGACCTCAACTCCAAGTCTCCTAGATTGCATTTGTTCCAAAAAAGATCCTCGTGAAGGTTTCATTCCGTTTGATATTTCTTTTCTGCGAAACACTAAAATAGGCAAAAAAAACAGCAATTTGCACTGGGCCTTCGGTTAATAGGTTAGTCCCAAAAATAATATAAAACTGCATATTAAATCCCATTAAACATCCAAAACATATAATATAATAGCATGGAACAATCAAAAATTATAGATACGTTGGAGACGTATCAAGCATCCCCAAGCTTAATTCCTACTCGTCCTCGAGTAGGTAAATGATAAAAACTGAATTTTTGATGTGGAATGCTACCTAACATAATTTTCAATGTAATTCTATTTATTGCGGCATGAATGTTTAGATCCAAAAGATTCTAGACAAAAGTTTAACATTGACATAAAAATAATAATACTTCAAGCATGCTAACCAAGCAATTATGTCTTATCAAAATAACATAGCCAAAGAAAGCTTATCCCTGCAAAATCATATAGTTTGGCCATGCTTCATTTTCATCACACAAAATGCTCCCATCATGCACAACCCTGATGACAAGCCAAGCAATTGTCTCATACTTAGCCTTTTCAAACTCTTTCAACTTTCATGCAATATATGAGCGCGAGCCATGGACATAGCACTATGGGTGGAATAGAATATGATGATGGAGATTGTGTGAGGAGACAAAAAAGGAGAAAGTCTCACATTGACGCGGCTAATCAACGGGCTATGGAGATGCCCATCAATTGATGTCAATGCAAGGAGTAGGGATTGCCATGCAATGGATGAACTAGAGCTATAAATATATGAAAGCTCAACAAAAGAAACTAAGTGGGTGTGCATCTGACTTGCTTGCTCACGAAGACCTAGGGCATTTTGAGGAAGCCCATCATTGGAATATACAAGCCAAGTTCTATAATGAAAGATTCCCACTAGTATATGAAAGTGACAACATAAGAGACTCTCTATCATGAAGATGATGGTGCTACTTTGAAGCACAAGTGTGTAAAAGGATAGTAACATTGCCCCTTCTCTCTTTTTCTCTCTTTTTTTTATTTGGGCCTTTTTCTCTCTCTTTTTTATGGCCTCTTTTTTTCATCTGGAATCTCATCCCGGCTTGTGGGGGAATCATAGTCTCCATCATCCTTTCCTCACATGGGACAATGCTCTAATAATGAAAATCATCACACTTTTATTTACTTACAACTCAAGAATTACAACTCGATACTTAGAACAAAATATGACTATATGTGAATGCCTCCGGCGGTGTACCGGGATGTGCAATGAATCAAGAGTGACATGTATGAAAGAATTATGAAGGTGGCTTTGCCACAAATACGATGTCAACTACATGATCATGCAAAGCAATATGACAATGATGGAGCGTGTCATAATAAACGGAACGGTCGAAAGTTGCATGGCAATATATCTCGGAATGGCTATGGAAATGCCATAATAGGTAGGTAGGGTGGCTGTTTTGAGGAAGATATTGTTGGAAATATGCCCTAGAGGCAGTAATAAAAGCATTATTATTATATTTCCATGTTCATGATAATTGTCTTTATTCATGCTATAATTGTGTTATCCGGAAATCGTAATACATGTGTGAATAACAGACACCAACATGTCCCTAGTAAGCCTCTAGTTGACTAGCTCGTTGATGAACAGATAGTCATGGTTTCCTGACTATGGACATTGGATGTCATTGATAACGAGATCACATCATTAGGAGAATGATGTGATGGACAAGACCCAATCCTAAACATAGCACAAGATCGTATAGTTCGTTTGCTAGAGTTTTTCCAATGTCAAGTATCCTTTCCTTAGACCATGAGATCGTGTAACTCCCAGATACCGTAGGAGTGCTTTGGGTGTACCAAACGTCACAACGTAACTGGGTGACAATAAAGGTATACTACGGGTATCTCCGAAAGTGTCTGTTGGGTTGACACGGATCAAGACTGGGATTTGTCACTCCGTATGACGGAGAGGTATCACTGGGCCCACTCGGTAATGCATCATCATAATGAGCTCAAAGTGACCAAGTGTCTAGTCACGGGATCATGCATTATGGTGCGAGTAAAGTGACTTGCAGGTAACGAGATTGAACGAGGTATTGGGATACCGACGATCGAATCTCGGGCAAGTAACATATCGATTGACAAAGGGAATTGCACACGGGGTTGATTGAATCCTCGACATCGTGGTTCATCCGATGAGATCATCGTGGAGTATGTGGGAGCCAACATGGGTATCCAGATCCCGCTGTTGGTTATTGACTGGAGAGTCGTCTCGGTCATGTCTACATATCTCCCGAACCCATAGGGTCTACACACTTAAGGTTCGGTGACGCTAGGGTTGTAGGGATATGTATATGCAGTAACCCGAATGTTGTTCGGAGTCCCGGATGAGATCCCGGACGTCACGAGGAGTTCCGGAATGTTCCGGAGGTAAAGAATTATATATAGGAAGTGCTATTGCGGCCATCGGGACAAGTTTCGGGGTCACCGGTATTGTACCGGGACCACCGGAAGGGTCCCGGGGGTCCACCGGGTGGGTCCACCTGCCCCGGGGGCCACATGGGCTGTAGGGGATGCGCCTTGGCCTACATGGGCCAAGGGCACCAGCCCCAAGGGGCCCATGTGCCTAGGGTTTCCAAAAGGGAAGAGTCCCACAAGTGGAAGGCACCCCTAGGTGCCTTGGGGGGGAGGGAAACCTCCCTTGGCCGCCGCCCCCCTAGGAGATTGGATCTCCTAGGGCCGGCACCCCCCCTTGGCCCTCCTATATATAGTGGGGGAAGGAGGGCTTTTCATCCACGCCTTTGGTTGCCTCCTTCTCCCTCTCCAACACCTCCTCCTCCTCCATAGTGCTTGGTGAAGCCCTGACGGAGTACTGCAGCTCCACCATCACCACACCGTCGTGTTGCTGCTGGAGCCATCTTCCTCAACCTCTCCTTCCCTCTTGCTGGATCAAGAAGAAGGAGACGTTACGCTGACCATACGTGTGTTGAACGCGGAGGTGCCGTCCGTTCGGTGCTAGGATCTCCGGTGATTTGGATCACGTCGTGTTCGACTACCTCAACCCCGTTCTTTGAACGCTTCCGCTCGCAATCTACAAAGGTATGTAGATGCATCCGATCACTCGTTGCTAGATGAACTCATAGATGGATCTTGGTGAAACCGTAGGAAAATTTTTGTTTTCTGCAACGTTCCCCAACAGATATAAGGAGGATTATGTGTGATAGAGCATATCATATCACGGGGTTTGGATGCACCGGCGAAGTTTGCACCAACTCTCGAGGTGAGAAAGGGCAATGCACGATACCGAAGAGGCTAGCAATGATGGAAGAGTGAGAGTGTGTATAATCCATGGACTCAACATTAGTCATAAAGAACTCACATACTTATTGCAAAAATCTACAAGTCATCAAAACCAAGCACTACGCGCATGCTCCTAGGGGGGTAGATTGGTAGGAAAAGAGCATCGCTCGTCCCCGACCGCCACTCATAAGGAAAGCAATCAAAGAACACCCCATGCTTCAAATTTGTCACACAACGTTTACCATACGTGCATGCTACGGGACTCGCAAACTTCAACACAAGTATTTATCGATTCCATAATTACTCAACTAGAACAACTCTAATATTAGCACCTTTATATCACAATTATCAAGTATCAAGCTTCTCATAGTATTTAATGCACTCTATATGAAAGTTTTTGCTATACCCATCCTGGATGCCTACCATATTAGGACTAATTTTATAGCCAAAGCAAATTACCATGTTGTTCTAAAAGACTCTCAAAATAATATAAGTGAAGAATGAGAGATCAATAATTTCTATAAAATAAAACCACCACCGTGCTCTAAAAAGATATAAGTGAAGCACTGGAGCAAAATTATCTAGCTCAAAAGATATAAGTGAAGCACATAGAGTATTCTAATAAATTCCGATTCATGCGTGTCTCTCCCAAAAGGTGTGTACAACAAGGATGATTGTGGTAAACTAAAAAGCAAAGACTCAAATCATACAAGATGCTCCAAGCAAAACACATATCATGTGGTGAATAAAAATATAGCCTCAAGTGAAGTTACCGATAGACGAAGACAAAAGAGGGGATGCCTTCCGGGGCATCCCCAAGCTTAGGCTTTTGGTTGTCCTTGAATTTTACTTGGGGTGCCTTGGGCATCCCTAAGCTTAGGCTCTTACCACTCCTTGTTGCAAAATCCATCAAATCTTTACCCAAAAACTTGAAAACTTCACAACACAAAACTCAACAGAAAATCTCACGAGCTCCATTAGTATAAGAAAACAAACCACCACTTTAATGTACTATAATGAACTAATTATTTATTTATATTGGTGTTAAACCTACTGTATTCCAACTTCTCTATGGTTCATTCCCCCCGATACTAGCCATAGATTCATCAAAAAAAGCAAACAACACACGAAAAACAGAATCTGTCAAAAACAGAACAGTTTGTAGCAATCTGGAAGTTTCGAATACTTCTGTAACTCAGAAAATTCTGAGAAATTAGGAAATCCTAAATAATTTGTATATTGATCTACTACAGTTGGAATTGGTATTTTATCGCTCTCTGGTAAAAATGAAAATTATTCTCGTGAGCGCAAACTCTCTGTTTTTTTCAGCAAGATCAAATAACAATCACCCAAGAAGATCCTAAAGGCTTTACTTGGCACAATCACTAATTAAAACATAAAAAACACAATCATAACAGGGGATATATGATTTATTTATTACTAAACAGGAACAAAAATAAAATTGGGTTGCCTCCCAACAAGCGCTATTGTTTAATGCCCCTAGCTAGGCATTGATAATTTCAATGATGCTCACATGAAAGACAAGAATTGAAGCACAAAGAGAGCATCATGAAACACGTGACAAAAACATCTAAGTCTAACATACTTCCTTTGCATATGAATCTTATAGGCAAAAAAAATATCATAGCAAGCAAAAACTAGCATATGCAAGGAAGCGGAAAGAAACAATAGCAATCTCAACATAACGAGAGGTAATTTAGTAACATGAAAATTTCTACAATCATATTTTCCTCTCTCATAATAATTACATGTGGGATCATAAGCAAATTAAACAAAATAGCTATCACATAAAATATTTTCAACACGGTCCACATGCACGCAAAGTTGACACTCTTCCAAAATAGTGGGATTAACATCAACTAAAGTCATGACCTCTCCAAACCCACTTTTATCGAAAATTGCATAATATTGGACATTCTACAAATACCTTGGATCTAAAGTTGACACTCTTCCAAACCCACTTTAAATATTGCAAACATTATTATCAATCTTATATTCATCATGGGGATTAAATAAATTTTTAAGATCATAAGAAGAATCACCCCAATCATGATCATTGCAACAAGTAGAGGACATAGCAAAACTAGCATCCCCAAGCTTAGGGTTTTGCATATTATTAGCACAATTTACATAAATAGAATTTATAATAAAATCATTGCAATCATGCTTTTTATTCAAAGATCTACCGTGAATCGCTTCATAAAGTAATTCATCACACTTTTCAGATTCACGAATTTCAAGCAAAACCTCATAAAGATAATCTAGTGCAATCTACTCACTAGCAATAGGTTCATCATAATTGGATCTCTTAAAGAGATTAGCAAGTGGATGAGGATCCATAAACTTTTAGCAAGCGAAGATGCAAGCAAAAGGAAGGTACATGGTAACACAAGCAAACAAAAGATCGAATGGAAGAGGGGCGAATAAAACGGCAAAGGTGAAGTGGGGGAGAGGAAAACGAGAGGCGAATGGCAAATAATGTATTGCGAGGGAGAAGAGTTTATGATGGGTACTTGGTATGTCTTGACTTGAGCATAGATCTCCCCGGCAACTGCGCCAGAAATGGCTAGTTGACGGGATATCAAATCTTGACTTGACTTGGTGCAAATCTCCCCGGCAACGGCGCCAAAAATCCTTCTTGCTACCTCTTGAGCATGCGTTGGTTTTCCCTTGAAGAGGAAAGGGTGATGCAGCAAAGTAGCATAAGTATTTCCCTCAATTTTTGAGAACCAGTGTATCAATCCAGTAGGAGACTACACACAAATTGCCTAGTACCTACACAAACAAACAAGAACTTCGCAACCAACGCGATAAAGGGGTTGTCAATCCCTTCACGGTCACTTACAAAAGTGAGATCTGATAAAGATAACAAGATAAATATTTTTGGTATTTTTGTTGTATATATTGAAAAGTAAAGATTGCAAAATAAAATAAATAGTAAACTAGAATTATAGATCAGAAACTTATATGATGTAAAGTAGACCCGGGGGCCATAGGTTTCACTAGTGGCTTCTCTCAAGATAGCATATAGTACGGTGGGTGAACAAATTATTGCCGAGCAATTGATAGAAAAGCGCATAGTTATGAGAATATCTAGGCATGATCATGAACATAGGCATCACGTCCGTGTCAAGTAGACCGAAACGATTCTGCATCTACTACTATTACTCCACACATCGACCGCTATCCAGCATGCATCTAGAGTATTAAGTTCATAAGAACAGAGTAACGCATTAGGCAAGATGACATGATGTAGAGGGATAAACTCAAGCAATATGATATAAACCCCATCTTTTTATCCTCGATGGCAACAATACAATACGTGTCGGTTCCCTTTCTGTCACTAGGATCGAGCACCGCAAGATTGAACCCAAAGCTAAGCACTTCTCCCATTGCAAGAAAGATCAATCTAGTAGGCCAAACCAAACTGATAATTCGAAGAGACTTGCAAAGATATCAAATCATGCATATAAGAATTCAGAGAAGAATCAAATATTGTTCATAGATAATCTTGATCATAAACCCACAATTCATCGGATCTCGACAAACACACCACAAAAAGGATTACATCGAATAGATCTCCAAGAACATCGAGGAGAACTTTGTATTGAGATCCAAAGAGAGAGAAGAAGCCATCTAGCTAATAACTATGGACCTGAAGGTTTGTGGTAAACTACTCACACATCATCGGAGAGGCTATGGTGTTGATGTAGAAGCCCTCCATGATCGAATCCCCTTCCGGGGGATTGCCGAAAAAGGCCCCAAGATGGGATCTCACAGGTACAGAAGGTTGCGGTGGTGGAAAAGTGGTTTCGTGGCTCCTCTGGATGTTTTCAGGGTATAAGAGTATATATAGGCGAAAGAAGTAGGTCGGTGGAGCTACGAGGGGCCAATAATAAAAGCATTATTATTATATTTCCATGTTCATGATAATTGTCTTTATTCATGCTATAATTGTGTTATCCGGAAATCGTAATACATGTGTGAATAACAGACACCAACATGTCCCTAGTAAGCCTCTAGTTGACTAGCTCGTTGATCAACAGATAGTCATGGTTTCCTGACTATGGACATTGGATGTCATTGATAACGAGATCACATCATTAGGAGAATGATGTGATGGACAAGACCCAATCCTAAACATAGCACAAGATCGTATAGTTCGTTTGCTAGAGTTTTTCCAATGTCAAGTATCCTTTCCTTAGACCATGAGATCGTGTAACTCCCGGATACCGTAGGAGTGCTTTGGGTGTACCAAACGTCACAACGTAACTGGGTGACAATAAAGGTATACTACGGGTATCTCCGAAAGTGTCTGTTGGGTTGACACGGATCAAGACTGGGATTTGTCACTCCGTATGACGGAGAGGTATCACTGGGCCCACTCGGTAATGCATCATCATAATGAGCTCAAAGTGACCAAGTGTCTAGTCACGGGATCATGCATTATGGTACGAGTAAAGTGACTTGCAGGTAACGAGATTGAACGAGGTATTGGGATACCGACGATCGAATCTCGGGCAAGTAACATATCGATTGACAAAGGGAATTGCACACGGGGTTGATTGAATCCTCGACATCGTGGTTCATCCGATGAGATCATCGTGGAGTATGTGGGAGCCAACATGGGTATCCAGATCCCGCTGTTCGTTATTGACTGGAGAGTCGTCTCGGTCATGTCTACATATCTCCCGAACCCGTAGGGTCTACACACTTAAGGTTCGGTGACGCTAGGGTTGTAGGGATATGTATATGCAGTAACCCGAATGTTTTTTGGAGTCCCGGATGAGATCCCGGACGTCACGAGGAGTTCCGGAATGTTCCGGAGGTAAAGAATTATATATAGGAAGTGCTATTTCGGCCATCGGGACAAGTTCGGGGTCACCGGTATTGTACCGGGACCACCGGAAGGGTCCCGGGGGTCCACCAGGTGGGTCCACCTGCCCCGGGGGCCACATGGGCTGTAGGGGATGCGCCTTGGCCTACATGGGCCAAGGGCACCAGCCCCAAGGGGCCCATGCGCCTAGGGTTTCCAAAAGGGAAGAGTCCCACAAGTGGAAGGCACCCCTAGGTGCCTTGGGGGGGAGGGAAACCTCCCTTGGCCGCCGCCCCCCTAGGAGATTGGATCTCCTAGGGCCGGCGCCCCCCCTTGGCCCTCCTATATATAGTGGGGGAAGGAGGGATTTTCATCCACACCTTTGGTTGCCTCCTTCTCCCTCTCCAACACCTCCTCCTCCTCCATAGTGCTTGGTGAAGCCCTGACGGAGTACTGCAGCTCCACCATCACCACACCGTCGTGTTGCTGCTGGAGCCATCTTCCTCAACCTCTCCTTCCCTCTTGATGTATCAAGAAGAAGGAGACGTTACGCTGACCGTACGTGTGTTGAACGCGGAGGTGCCGTCCGTTCGGTGCTAGGATCTCCGGTGATTTGGATCACGTCGTGTTCCACTACCTCAACCCCATTCTTTGAACGCTTCCGCTCGCAATCTACAAAGGTATGTAGATGCATCCGATCACTCGTTGCTAGATGAACTCATAGATGGATCTTGGTGAAACCGTAGGAAAATTTTTGTTTTCTGCAACGTTCCCCAACAGTGGCATCATGAGCTAGGTCTATGCGTTGTTCTTCTTGCGCGAGTAGAACACAATTTGTTGTGGGCGTAGATGTTGTCAACTTTCTTGCTGCTACTAGTCTTATCTTGCTTCGACGGTATTGTGGGATGAAGCGGCCCGGACCAACCTTACACGTACGCTTACGTGAGACCGGTTCCACCGACTAACATGCACTAGTTGCATAAGGTGGCTGGCGGGTGTCTATCTCTCCCACTTTAGTTGGAGCGGATTCGATGAAAAGGGTCCTTATAAGGGTAAATAGAAGTTGACAAATCACGTTGTGGCTTTCACGTAGGTAAGAAAACGTTCTTGCTAGAACCCTACTTCAGCCACGTAAAACATGCAACAACAATTAGAGGACGTCTAACTTGTTTTTGTAGCAAGTGCTTTGTGATATGATATGGCCAAAGTTGTGATGAATGATGAATGATATATATGTGATGTATGAGTTGTTCATGCTATTGTAATAGGAATCACGACCTGCATGTCGATGAGTATGACAACCGGCAGGAGCCATAGGAGTTGTCTTTATTTTTTGTATGACCTGCGTGTCATTGAGAAACGCCATGTAAATTACTTTACTTTATTGCTAAACGCGTTAGCCATAGTAGTAGAAGTAATAGTTGGCGAGCAACTTCATGGAGACACAATGATGGAGATCATGATGATGGAGATCATGGTGTCATGCCGGTGACAAGATGATCATGGAGCCCCAAGATGGAGATCAAAGGAGCTATGTGATATTGGCCATATCATGTCACTATTATTATTTGATTGCATTTGATGTTTATCATGTTTTGCATCTTGTTTACTTGGAACAACGGTAGTAAATAAGATGATCCCTCATAATAATTTCAAGAAAGTGTTCCCCCTAACTGTGCACCGTTGCGACAGTTCGTTGTTTCAATGCACCACGTGATGATCGGGTGTTTGATTCAAACGCTCACATACAACGGGTGTAAGACAGATTTACACATGCAAACACTTAGGTTGACTTGACGAGCCTAGCATGTGTATAGACATGGCCTCGGAACACAGAAGACCGAAAGGTCGAGCATGAGTCGTATAGAAGATACGATCAACATGAAGATGTTCACCGAAGTTGACTAGTCCGTCTCACATGATGATCGGACACGGCCTAGTTGACTCGGATCATGTTATACTTAGATGACTAGCAGAGGGATGTCTATCTAAGTGGGAGTTCGTTGAATAATTTGATTAGATGAACTTTATTATCATGAACTTAGTCTAAAAAATCTTTGCAATATGTCTTGTAGATCAAATGGCCAACGTAGTCCTCAACTTCAACGTGTTCCTAGAGAAAACCAAGCTGAAAGACGATGGCAGCAACTATACGGACTAGGTCCGGAACCTGAGGATCATCCTCATAGCTGCCAAGAAAGAATATGTCCTACAAGCACCGCTAGGTGACGCACCCGTCCCACGGAACCAAGACGTTATGAACGCTTGGCAGACACGTGCCGATGACTACTCCCTCGTTCAGTGCGGCATGCTTTACAGCCTAGAGCCGGGGCTCCAAAAGCGTTTTGAGAGACATGGAGCATATGAGATGTTCGAAGAGCTGAAAATGGTTTTCCAAGCTCATGCCCGGGTCAAGAGATATGAAGTCTCCGACAAATTCTTCAGCTGTAAGATGGAGGAAAATAGTTCTGTCAGTGAGCACATACTCACTATGTCTGGGTTACATAACCGCTTGACTCAGCTGGGAGTTAATCTCCCGGATGATGCGGTCATTGACAGAATCCTCCAGTCGCTTCCACCAAGCTACAAGAGCTTTGTGATGAACTTCAATATGCAGGGGATGGAAAAGACCATTCCTGAGGTATTTTCAATGCTGAAATCAGCACAGGTAGAAGTCAAGAAGGAACATCAAGTGTTGATGGTGAATAAAACCACTAAGTTCAAGAAGGGCAAGGGTAAAAAGAACTTCAAGAAGGACGGCAAAGGAGTTGCCGCGCCCGGCAAGCAAGCTGCTGGGAAGAAGCCAAAGAATGGACCCAAGCCCGAGACTGAGTGTTTTTATTGCAAGGGAAGTGGTCACTGGAAGCGGAACTGCCCCAAATACTTAGCGGACAAGAAGGTCGGCAAAACAAAAGGTATATATGATATACATGTAATTGATGTGTACCTTACTAGTACCCGTAGTAGCTCCTGGGTATTTGATACCGGTGCAGTCGCTCACATTTGTAACTCAAAGCAGGGGCTGCGGAATAAGCGGAGACTGGCAAAGGACGAGGTGACGATGCGCGTCGGGAATGGTTCCAAGGTCAATGTGATCGCCGTCGGCACGCTACCTCTACATTTACCTTCGGGATTAGTTTTAAACCTTAATAATTGTTATTTAGTGCCAGCTTTGAGCATGAACATTGTATCGGGATCTCGTTTAATTCGAGATGGCTACTCATTTAAATCCGAGAATAATGGTTGTTCTATTTATATGAGAGATATGTTTTATGGTCATGCTCCTATGGTGAATGGTTTATTCTTAATGAATCTCGAGCGTAATGCTACACATATTCATAATGTGAGTAGCAAAAGATGTAAAGTTGATAATGATAGTCCCACATACTTGTGGCACTGCCGCCTCGGTCACATAGGTGTCAAACGCATGAAGAAGCTCCATGCAGATGGACTTTTAGAGTCTCTTGATTACGAATCATTTGACATGTGCGAACCATGCCTCATGGGTAAGATGACCAAGACTCCGTTCTCAGGAACAATGGAGCGAGCAACCAACTTATTGGAAATCATACATACTGATGTGTGCGGTCCAATGAGTGTTGAGGCTCGCGATGGCTATCGTTATGTTCTCACCCTCACTGATGATTTGAGTAGATATGGGTATATCTACTTAATGAAACACAAGTCTGAAACCTTTGAAAAGTTCAAGGAATTTCAGAGTGAGGTTGAGAATCAACGTGACAGGAAAATCAAGTTTCTACGATCAGATCGTGGAGGAGAATACTTGAGTCACGAATTTGGCACACACTTAAGAAAATTTGGAATAGTTTCACAACTCACGCCGCCTAGAACACCTCAGCGTAATGGTGTGTCCGAACGTCGTAATCGCACTCTATTAGATATGGTGCGATCTATGATGTCTCTTACCGATTTACCGCTATCTTTTTGGGGCTATGCTTTAGAGACTGCCGCATTCACTTTAAATAGGGCTCCGTCGAAATCCGTTGAGACGACACCGTATGAATTATGGTTTGGGAAGAAACCTAAGCTGTCGTTTCTAAAAGTTTGGGGATGCGATGCTTATGTCAAGAAACTTCAACCTGAAAAGCTCGAACCCAAGTCGGAAAAATGCGTCTTATAGGATACCCTAAAGAAACTATTGGGTATACCTTCTACCTCAGATCCGAAGGCAAGATCTTTGTTGCCAAGAATGGATCCTTTCTAGAGAAAGAGTTTCTCTCGAAAGAAGTAAGTGGGAGGAAAGTAGAACTTGATGAAGTATTACCTCTTGAACCGGAAAATGGCGCAACTCAAGAAAATGTTCTTGAGGTGCCTGCACCGACTAGAGAGGAAGTTAATGATGATGATCAAGATACTTCTGATCAAGCTCCTACTGAAATTCGAAGGTCCACAAGGACACGTTCCGCACCAGAGTGGTACGGCAACCCTGTCTTGGAAATCATGTTGTTAGACAACGGTGAACCTTCGAACTATGAAGAAGCGATGGCGGGCCCGGATTCCGACAAATGGCTAGAAGCCATGAAACCCGAGATAGGATCCATGTATGAAAACGAAGTATGGACTTTGACTGACTTGCCCGTAGAGCGGCGAGCCATAGAAAATAAATGGATCTTTAAGAAGAAGACAGACGCGGATGGTAATGTGACCATCTATAAAGCTCGGCTTGTCGCTAAGGGTTATCGACAAGTTCAAGGGGTTGACTACGATGAGACTTTCTCACCGGTAGCGAAACTGAAGTCCGTCCGAATCATGTTAGCGATTGCCGCATTCTATGATTATGAAATATGGCAAATGGACGTGAAAACGGCATTCCTTAATGGTTTCCTTAAGGAAGAATTGTATATGATGCAACCGGAAGGTTTTGTCGATCCTAAGAATGCTGACAAGGTGTGCAAGCTCCAACGCTCGATTTATGGGCTGGTGCAAGCATCTCGGAGTTGGAACATTCGCTTTGATGAGATGATCAAAGCGTTTGGGTTTACGCAGACTTATGGAGAAGTCTGCGTTTACAAGAAAGTGAGTGGGAGCTCTGTAGCATTTCTCATATTATATGTAGATGACATACTTTTGATGGGAAATGATATAGAACTCTTGGACAACATTAAGGCCTACTTGAATAAGAGTTTTTCAATGAAGGACCTTGGAGAAGCTGCTTATATATTAGGCATCAAGATCTATAGAGATAGATCAAGACGCCTCATAGGTCTTTCACAAAGCACATACCTTGATAAGATATTGAAGAAGTTCAATATGGATCAGTCTAAGAAGGGGTTCTTGCCTGTGTTGCAAGGTGTGAAATTGAGCTCAACTCAATGTCCGACCACGGCAGAAGATATAGAAGAGATGAGCGTCATCCCCTATGCCTCAGCCATAGGTTCTATTATGTATGCCATGCTGTGCACCAGACCTGATGTAAACCTTGCCGTAAGTTTGGTAGGAAGGTACCAAAGTAATCCCGGCAAGGAACACTGGACAGCGGTCAAGAATATCCTGAAGTACCTGAAAAGGACTAAGGAAATGTTTCTCGTTTATGGAGGTGACGAAGAGCTCGTCGTAAAGGGTTACGTCGACGCTAGCTTCGACACAGATCTGGATGACTCTAAGTCACAAACCGGATACGTGTATATTTTGAATGGTGGGGCAGTAAGCTGGTGCAGTTGCAAGCAGAGCGTCGTGGCGGGATCTACATGTGAAGCGGAGTACATGGCAACCTCGGAGGCAGCACATGAAGCAATATGGGTGAAGGAGTTCATCACCGACCTAGGAGTCATACCCAATGCGTCGGGGCCAATCAAACTCTTCTGTGACAACACTGGAGCTATTGCACTTGCCAAGGAGCCCAGGTTTCACAAGAAGACAAGGCACATCAAGCGTCGCTTCAACTCCATTCGCGAAAATGTTCAAGATGGAGACATAGATATTTGTAAAGTACATACGGACCTAAATGTAGCAGATCCGTTGACTAAACCTCTCCCTAGAGCAAAACATGATCAACACCAGAATTCCATGGGTGTTCGATTCATCACAATGTAACTAGATTGTTGACTCTAGTGCAAGTGGGAGACTACTGGAAATATGCCCTAGGGGCAATAATAAAAGCATTATTATTATATTTCCATGTTCATGATAATTGTCTTTATTCATGCTATAATTGTGTTATCCGGAAATCATAATACATGTGTGAATAACAGACACCAACATGTCCCTAGTAAGACTCTAGTTGACTAGCTCGTTGATCAACAGATAGTCATGGTTTCCTGACTATGGACATTGGATGTCATTGATAATGAGATCACATCATTAGGAGAATGATGTGATGGACAAGACCCAATCCTAAACATAGCACAAGATCGTATAGTTCGTTTGCTAGAGTTTTTCCAATGTCAAGTATCCTTTCCTTAGACCATGAGATCGTGTAACTCCCGGATACCGTAGGAGTGCTTTGGGTGTACCAAACGTCACAACGTAACTGGGTGACAATAAAGGTATACTACGGGTATCTCCGAAAGTGTCTGTTGGGTTGACACGGATCAAGACTGGGATTTGTCACTCCGTATGACGGAGAGGTATCACTGGGCCCACTCGGTAATGCATCATCATAATGAGCTCAAAGTGACCAAGTGTCTAGTCACGGGATCATGCATTACGGTACGAGTAAAGTGACTTGCAGGTAACGAGATTGAACGAGGTATTGGGATACCGACGATCGAATCTCGGGCAAGTAACATATCGATTGACAAAGGGAATTGCACACGGGGTTGATTGAATCCTCGACATCGTGGTTCATCCGATGAGATCATCGTGGAGTATGTGGGAGCCAACATGGGTATCCAGATCCCGCTGTTCGTTATTGACCGGAGAGTCGTCTCGGTCATGTCTACATATCTCCCGAACCCGTAGGGTCTACACACTTAAGGTTCGGTGACGCTAGGGTTGTAGGGATATGTATATGCAGTAACCCGAATGTTGTTCGGAGTCCCGGATGAGATCCCGGACATCACGAGGAGTTCCAAAATGTTCCGGAGGTAAAGAATTATATATAGGAAGTGCTATTTCGGCCATCGGGACAAGCTTCGGGGTCACCGGTATTGTACCGGGACCACCGGAAGGGTCCCAGGGGTCCACCGGGTGGGTCCACCTGCCCCGAGGGCCACATGGGCTGTAGGGGATGCGCCTTGGCCTACATGGGCCAAGGGCACCAGCCCCAAGGGGCCCATGCGCCTAGGGTTTCCAAAAGGGAAGAGTCCCACAAGTGGAAGGCACCCCTAGGTGCCTTGGGGGGGAGGGAAACCTCCCTTGGCCGCCGCCCCCCTAGGAGATTGGATCTCCTAGGACCGGCGCCCCCCCTTGGCCCTCCTATATATAGTGGGGGAAGGAGGGCTTTTCATCCACGCCTTTGGTTGCCTCCTTCTCCCTCTCCAACACCTCCTCCTCCTCCATAGTGCTTGGTGAAGCCCTGACGGAGTACTGCAGCTCCACCATCACCACACCGTCGTGTTGCTGCTGGAGCCATCTTCCTCAACCTCTCCTTCCCTCTTGCTGGATCAAGAAGAAGGAGACGTTACGCTGACCATACGTGTGTTGAACGCGGAGGTGCCGTCCGTTCGGTGCTAGGATCTCCGGTGATTTGGATCACGTCGTGTTCGACTACCTCAACCCCGTTCTTTGAACGCTTCCGCTCGCAATCTACAAAGGTATGTAGATGCATCCGATCACTCGTTGCTAGATGAACTCATAGATGGATCTTGGTGAAACCGTAGGAAAATTTTTGTTTTCTGCAACGTTCCCCAACAGATATAAGGAGGATTATGTGTGATAGAGCATATCATATCACGGGGTTTGGATGCACCGGCGAAGTTTGCACCAACTCTCGAGGTGAGAAAGGGCAATGCACGATACCGAAGAGGCTAGCAATGATGGAAGAGTGAGAGTGTGTATAATCCATGGACTCAACATTAGTCATAAAGAACTCACATACTTATTGCAAAAATCTACAAGTCATCAAAACCAAGCACTACGCGCATGCTCCTAGGGGGGTAGATTGGTAGGAAAAGAGCATCGCTCGTCCCCGACCGCCACTCATAAGGAAAGCAATCAAAGAACACCCCATGCTTCAAATTTGTCACACAACGTTTACCATACGTGCATGCTACGGGACTCGCAAACTTCAACACAAGTATTTATCGATTCCATAATTACTCAACTAGAACAACTCTAATATTAGCACCTTTATATCACAATTATCAAGTATCAAGCTTCTCATAGTATTTAATGCACTCTATATGAAAGTTTTTGCTATACCCATCCTGGATGCCTACCATATTAGGACTAATTTTATAGCCAAAGCAAATTACCATGTTGTTCTAAAAGACTCTCAAAATAATATAAGTGAAGAATGAGAGATCAATAATTTCTATAAAATAAAACCACCACCGTGCTCTAAAAAGATATAAGTGAAGCACTGGAGCAAAATTATCTAGCTCAAAAGATATAAGTGAAGCACATAGAGTATTCTAATAAATTCCGATTCATGCGTGTCTCTCCCAAAAGGTGTGTACAGCAAGGATGATTGTGGTAAACTAAAAAGCAAAGACTCAAATCATACAAGACGCTCCAAGCAAAACACATATCATGTGGTGAATAAAAATATAGCCTCAAGTGAAGTTACCGATAGACGAAGACAAAAGAGGGGATGCCTTCCGGGGCATCCCCAAGCTTAGGCTTTTGGTTGTCCTTGAATTTTACTTGGGGTGCCTTGGGCATCCCTAAGCTTAGGCTCTTACCACTCCTTGTTCCAAAATCCATCAAATCTTTACCCAAAAACTTGAAAACTTCACAACACAAAACTCAACAGAAAATCTCACGAGCTCCATTAGTATAAGAAAACAAACCACCACTTTAATGTACTATAATGAACTCATTATTTATTTATATTGGTGTTAAACCTACTGTATTCCAACTTCTCTATGGTTCATTCCCCCCGATACTAGCCATAGATTCATCAAAAAAAGCAAACAACACATGAAAAACAGAATCTGTCAAAAACAGAACAGTTTGTAGCAATCTGGAAGTTTCGAATACTTCTGTAACTCAGAAAATTCTGAGAAATTAGGAAATCCTAAATAATTTGTATATTGATCTACTACAGTTGGAATTGGTATTTTATCGCTCTCTGGTAAAAATGAAAATTATTCTCGTGAGCGCAAACTCTCTGTTTTTTTCAGCAAGATCAAATAACAATCACCCAAGAAGATCCTAAAGGCTTTACTTGGCACAATCACTAATTAAAACATAAAAAACACAATCATAACAGGGGATATATGATTTATTTATTACTAAACAGGAACAAAAATAAAATTGGGTTGCCTCCCAACAAGCGCTATTGTTTAATGCCCCTAGCTAGGCATTGATAATTTCAATGATGCTCACATGAAAGACAAGAATTGAAGCACAAAGAGAGCATCATGAAACACGTGACAAAAACATCTAAGTCTAACATACTTCCTATGCATATGCATCTTATAGGCAAAAAAATATCATAGCAAGCAAAAACTAGCATATGCAAGGAAGCGGAAAGAAACAATAGCAATCTCAACATAACGAGAGGTAATTTAGTAACATGAAAATTTCTACAATCATATTTTCCTCTCTCATAATAATTACATGTGGGATCATAAGCAAATTAAACAAAATAGCTATCACATAAAATATTTTCAACACGGTCCACATGCACGCAAAGTTGACACTCTTCCAAAATAGTGGGATTAACATCAACTAAAGTCATGACCTCTCCAAACCCACTTTTATCGAAAATTGCATAATATTGGACATTCTCCAAATACCTTGGATCTAAAGTTGACACTCTTCCAAACCCACTTTAAATATTGCAAACATTATTATCAATCTTATATTCATCATGGGGATTAAATAAATTTTTAAGATCATAAGAAGAATCACCCCAATCATGATCATTGCAACAAGTAGAGGACATAGCAAAACTAGCATCCCCAAGCTTAGGGTTTTGCATATTATTAGCACAATTTACATAAATAGAATTTATAATAAAATCATTGCAATCATGCTTTTTATTCAAAGATCTACCGTGAATCGCTTCATAAAGTAATTCGTCACACTTTTCAGATTCACGAATTTCAAGCAAAACCTCATAAAGATAATCTAGTGCAATCTACTCACTAGCAATAGGTTCATCATAATTGGATCTCTTAAAGAGATTAGCAAGTGGATGAGGATCCATAAACTTTTAGCAAGCAAAGATGCAAGCAAAAGGAAGGTACATGGTAACACAAGCAAACAAAAGATCGAATGGAAGAGGGGCGAATAAAACGGCAAAGGTGAAGTGGGGGAGAGGAAAACGAGAGGCGAATGGCAAATAATGTATTGCGAGGGAGAAGAGTTTATGATGGGTACTTGGTATGTCTTGACTTGAGCATAGATCTCCCCGGCAACTGCGCCAGAAATGGCTAGTTGACGGGATATCAAATCTTGACTTGACTTGGTGCAAATCTCCCCGGCAACGGCGCCAAAAATCCTTCTTGCTACCTCTTGAGCATGCGTTGGTTTTCCCTTGAAGAGGAAAGGGTGATGCAGCAAAGTAGCATAAGTATTTCCCTCAATTTTTGAGAACCAGTGTATCAATCCAGTAGGAGACTACACACAAATTGCCTAGTACCTACACAAACAAACAAGAACTTCGCAACCAACGCGATAAAGGGGTTGTCAATCCCTTCGCGGTCACTTACAAAAGTGAGATCTGATAAAGATAACAAGATAAATATTTTTGGTATTTTTGTTGTATATATTGAAAATTAAAGATTGCAAAATAAAATAAATAGTAAACTAGAATTATAGATCGGAAACTTATATGATGTAAAGTAGACCCGGGGGCCATAGGTTTCACTAGTGGCTTCTCTCAAGATAGCATATAGTACGGTGGGTGAACAAATTATTGCCGAGCAATTGATAGAAAAGCGCATAGTTATGAGAATATCTAGGCATGATCATGAACATAGGCATCACGTCCGTGTTAAGTAGACCGAAACGATTCTGCATCTACTACTATTACTCCACACATCGACCGCTATCCAGCATGCATCTAGAGTATTAAGTTCATAAGAACAGAGTAACGCATTAGGCAAGATGACATGATGTAGAGGGATAAACTCAAGCAATATGATATAAACCCCATCTTTTTATCCTCGATGGCAACAATACAATACGTGTCGGTTCCCTTTCTGTCACTAGGATCGAGCACCGCAAGATTGAACCCAAAGCTAAGCACTTCTCCCATTGCAAGAAAGATCAATCTAGTAGGCCAAACCAAACTGATAATTCGAAGAGACTTGCAAAGATATCAAATCATGCATATAAGAATTCAGAGAAGAATCAAATATTGTTCATAGATAATCTTGATCATAAACCCACAATTCACCGGATCTCGACAAACACACCACAAAAAGGATTACATCGAATAGATCTCCAAGAACATCGAGGAGAACTTTGTATTGAGATCCAAAGAGAGAGAAGAAGCCATCTAGCTAATAACTATGGACCCGAAGGTTGTGGTAAACTACTCACACATCATCGGAGAGGCTATGGTGTTGATGTAGAAGCCCTCCATGATCGAATCCCCTTCCGGGGGATTGCCGAAAAAGGCCCCAAGATGGGATCTCACAGGTACAGAAGGTTGCGGTGGTGGAAAAGTGGTTTCGTGGCTCCTCTGGATGTTTTCAGGGTATAAGAGTATATATAGGCGAAAGAAGTAGGTCGGTGGATCTACGAGGGGCCCACGAGGGTGGGGGCGCGCCTACCCCCTGGGCATGCCTCCTTACCTCGTGGCCGCCTCGTTGCTTCCTTGGCCTCCACTCCAAGTCTCCTAGATTGCATTTGTTCCAAAAAAGATCCCTGCGAAGGCTTCGTTCCGTTTGGATTCCATTTGATATTCGTTTTCTGCGAAACACTGAAATAGACAAAAACAGCAATTTGCACTCGGCCTTCGGTTAATAGGTTAGTCCCAAAAATAATATAAAAGTGCATATTAAAGCCCATTAAACATCCAAGACAAATAATATAATAGCATGGAACAATAAAAAAATTATAGATACGTTGGAGACGTATCAGGAGGCTATTCAACCAGTGTCATGCTGGTCCTTTTAGCTTTAGAGGGAGGTATTTGATGGCGTGGAGATCGTCTTCGCGAGCTATGTGAATGTGGAGAAGGAAATCTTCAATCCATACAACGGGGTCCGTCGTCCCATCGTATGGCTCGATGTTTACGGGTTTAAACCCTTCCGGAAACTGGTGTTGCATTACCTCATCGGTAAAGCACATAGGGTGTGCGGCGCCTCTATATCGGGCGACATCGTGACGGAGTTCGGATGACATCTGTGTTCGGGGCTGACCCCGGATTTTGTTATGTTTGTCGTGCCAGGCCAGATGGTCGTCATCCCGTGTTGGAGCACGTCCTCTTGATCCATAGATTGATCTTGTCTGGCCGGCTCTATTGTCCGGGTCCTAACGTAAGTCATATGTGTAGCCCGGGGCCGCTGTCTCCTTGCCTCTATGGAGAGGTGGCGCGAGCTGGTGTTCAGCATAATTAGCTGCTTTGTCCCGTCCACGTGGTGCTTGGTCCTACTGGTCAGCTTGTTTGTATTTTGACGGTATTGGCTCAAGGGCCTCGTCGCCAAATTGTGGCAGTAGCCTGCGTTTTGGGTAGCTCTTTGTCGGGTACTCGAGGCCATATTCTTCGGTAGCCAGGACCTTGGTCCATCTGTCATTGAGCGTATCCTGTTCGGTTTGAAGCTACTGCTGTTTCTTTTTCAGGCTTCACGCGGTGGCGATGAGCTGTCGCTTGAAGCATTCTTGTTCGAGGGGTTCCTCTGGGACGATGAAATCTTTGTTGCCGAGGCTAAGATCCTCTTTGGAGGCAGGTAAGTAGTTACTGTCTGCCGAATCCTTGTGATCGACATGTTCGGGGCTGTATTGACCTTCTTCCCTTTCCTCCTGCTCAAATGCAGGCTCAACGGGGTGATCAGGATCTTCGGCGTTGTCCAGAGTGTTATTATCTCCGGTGTCTGTATTGCTTTCCCTTGCACGACGCGATCGTGAGCGGCGCCACTGACGCGGGCGCTTTGGTGGTTCATCGACGAGCTCATGCTCATCTGGGTTTTGAGTGCCATCGTCGTCCTTCTTCTCAAGTGTGTCCACCATGTATACGTCGTAAGTAGAAGTGGTTGTCCAGCATGTGGTGACGGGCGAGTTTTGGCCTGGTTCGGCCTCGACATCATCGTCCATGCCATCGATGTCTTCAGAGGCGTAGTCTAGCATGTCAGTTAAGTCTTCGACACTGGCTATTAAGCGGGTGGTGGGTGGGATGTAAAATTCCCTACTCTCAGCCCCCATCTCGAGCCGGGCGTAGTTCAGAGGTGATACTTCCGTGATGGCGAGAGATCGCATTAGGTCCAGTGTTTTGTTTAAGAGCGAAAGCTGGATAGGTGTATGAGGATCTGCGGAGCTAGGTTTGGTAATAACCACTTGACCGAGCCCATTAGACGCGGGCCTCAAGAGATCGGAGTTGGCGTCCAGAAGCGAATCCGGCTTCCCGATGACGGGGAGAGCCCCGTTTGAGTCCGGGTCCGCCGACGACATGATCGCATCTGGGTCTTCGGCTGGAAGCTCCTTGATGGGAGAGAGTCCAGCGGGGTTCACCCTCCCGTCTTCAGACAGAGTGGTCCGTCCTGGATCTAAGGTCAGAGCGGGCACGAGAGTCGACCCCTGCACGGGATTTGATGGTTGGTCCGAGGGGCCTTCTTCGTATGGGTGAGGAGCGGCAGCCGAGGCCGTGAACCCCTCGAAGATCAAATCTCCTTGGATGTCGGCGATGTAGATCAGGCTTCCAAACTTGATCTGGTGTCCAGGGGCATAACTGTCGACCTGCTCAAGGCAGCCGGTCGAGTTGGCACGTAGCATGAAGCCACCAAACACAAAGAGTTGGACACAGAGAAAGGGCTCCCCGGAAACAACGTCATCGTCCATGACGAGGCGAGCCATCAATTCTCTTGTTGACAACACAATGGAACGCTCAATGAAAGCACAAATTTCGGTGTCAAAACCGACAGATCTCGGGTAGGGGGTCCCAAGTTGTGTATCTAAGGATCGATGGTAACAAGGGACACAATGTTTTAACCAAGTCTAGGCCCTCTTAAAGGAGGTAAAACCCTATGTCCTGCTTGATTCTATTCGATGAGTATAGGGGTTACAAGAGTTGATCTACCTCGAGATCGTAATGGCTAAACCCTAGATGTGTAACACCCCGGATGTAACTTTCCATATTTGTATCCAACTCTTGCCGTTTCCGGTGTTAAGTTATATTTACTTCTCGGGTTCGGGTCTTTGTCTCCGTGTGTTGTTTTCTTTTCCGTGCATCTCTTTTCATGTCATATCATGCATTGCATTTGCATACATGTTCATCTCATGCATTCGAGCATTTTCCCCGTTGTCCGTTTTGCATTCCGACGCTTCGTTCTCCTCCGGTGGCCATTTCTAGCTTTCTTTCGTGTGTGGAGATTAAACATTTCCGGATTGGACCGAGACTTGCCATGCGGCCTTGGTTTACTACCGGTAGACCGCCTGTCAAGTTTCGTATCATTTGGACTTCGTTTGATACTCCAACGGTTAACCGAGGGACCGAAAAGGCCTCGTGTGTGTTGCAGCCCAACACCCCCCAAATTTGGCCCAAAAACCCACCAAACTCTGCTCCATGTCCTAGAGCATTCGATCACGATCGCGTGGGCGAAAACCGCACCTCATTTGGACTCTCCTAGCTCCCTCTATGCCTATATATACACCCCCCTCCGAAATCCACGGTTCTCCTCCCCCCTAACCCTAGATCCAACTCCTCCCGCCGCCGCCGGACAGAAAAATCACGCGCCGGACGTGTCCGCCCGGCTCCGCGGGACAAATCCGCCGCCGCCACGTGTCCCGGGGCCGGTCCCCAGTTCGCCGCCGCCCGCGGGCCCGCGAGGCCCGTGCGGGGCCCTCCCGGCCCGCTCCGCCGCCCGCCTCCTCCTCCAGTCGCCGCCCCCACGCCCGGCGACGCTCGCCCGCTCCGGCCGCCGCGGCGCCATTGCCGGCCGCCGCCCGGAGCACCTCGCCCCGCCGCCCCAAGCCCTCGCCGGCGCCCGCGCCAGGGAGAGGAGCTCCCGGCTCCGGCGACCGCCCGCCGCGCCGCTTCCTCCTCGCCGTCCGGCCCCACCTCCCCGCTCCGGCCACTTCCTCTCCGGCCGCCGCCGTCGTCTACAGGAATCCCGGCGGGATCCGCCGCCGTCTCGGGCCGCGTGCCCGAACCCTAGATCTGGATCCTGGGGTAGTTTTTTTTTACTAAGTCCCTAGATTTTTACTCCATATGCTCCTGTTCGAGGACCCGTATCTCTGCATCCGTAGCTCCGTTTTGGGCGTATAATATATCAAAATCTTCGCCTTGACATGTACATCATTTCGTTCCATTGCATCATTTGCATTTGAGGTCATCTTGTTGCCCAAAATGCTGTTAGAAGGAGGCTTCGTGAGTTAAGTTGCAGATCCGTTAGTTCATCATGCACTTTTGTCATTTTTAGCATGTTTAATCCGTGCATGATATGCATGTGCCCCTTTGGGATGATTTGTTAAGAATTTTGTCTTCTTTCCAGAGGTGCCACCCATGCATTTTTAGGATGTGTGTGTTGTCTTGTGAAAGCTTGCGAAGAGAGGTACCTAAGATTGCTGATTTCAGGGACTTAGTGATTTTCACTAAGTCTGGGATATTTTAGTCCATGATGCTATATGTCCAGCTTGTTTCCTAGTGATCCGTGCCTCTTTTGAGGATGATCAGTAATGGAGTTTTAATATTTATGTTATGCTCTATCCATCCATGTCTTTGTTTGCATATGTGGAGTGCTCTAGGTTGACTCAATCGAGCTCAACTTTTGCTTCGTTGTTAATCTGGGCAGATCGTCAACTTGTTTGCGATTTTGCCGATGCTACCGTTAGTGTTCCATGCATGCTATGCCTTTGTTCTTGGCATGGGTAGCTAGCATATTGTGTCTTCTTTCTGGATATATGCTTGCCTTTCCATGACTTGCACCGTAGTGAGTGCATCGAGCTCGTTTACATGCCTTCGTGAGTTATAATTTCTGCATGTCTCAGTTTTCACTAAGTCTGAAAACTGATTGTGTTCGAGCTATGTTCGTGAGCTCGGTAAAGTATTTTGTGAACCCTTTTGGCCCCAGGTCACTTTGGGTGTTTTATTAAGCTTGTTGAGTAGCTCCAAGCCATATTCTTACTTGTCATGTTCAGGTCATGTATCATGTTGTTTTGCTGCTCCGAAGAGAGCATCGTGATCTGAAATTTCAGGCTAGTGTTAATTTCACTAAGTCTGGAATCTGTTTTGCATATTCATTTTTGCCATGCTTGTTTGAACCCCTTAATGGATGAATTTGCCTATGGCTCAGTGCTAGTGTTTTGTTAACCATCTTGTGTACATCGCTGCCATGTATTTTGTTTTCATGTTTGGTGGCTGTAGCATGTTCATTTCGTTGCATTTAGATGCCTACTTGCTATAAATCGCAGACCGGTGTCATATCTTAAAACGCTTGCCATTTCCAAACCGTAACTCCGATTCCAATGATCTTTATATCGTTTTCAAGCGATTTCATCCCCTCTATCCAGTGGCACACTTGGTTTGCCAAGTTGAGTCCAGGTTCATCCATTTCCTGTCATATCTTGCATTTTGCATCCCGCATAGCATATCATCATTTCATCATATTGCTTGGTCTCGCACGTGGTTGATTGTATCCTTGTTGCTTGTTTGTATTGTTGGGTAGAGCCGGGAGACGAGTTCGCTACCGAGGAGCCCGTTGAGTTTGCTTGTGAGGATCCAGTCAACTCTGACAACTGTGCAGGCAAGATGATCATACCCTCGAAATCACTACTATCTTTGCTATGCTAGTTTGCTCGCTCTTTTGCTTTGCCACTGCTACGATGCCTACCATTTGCTTGTCAGCCTCCCAATTGCATGATTGAACCTTTAACCCACCTTGTCCTAGCAAACCGTTGATTGGCTATGTTACCGCTTTGCTCAGCCCTTCTTATAGCGTTGTTAGTTGCAGGTGAAGATTGGAGCCGTTCCTTATTGAAACATTTATTTACTTGTTGGGATATCATTATATTGCCATGTTATCTTAATGCATCTATATACTTGGTAAAGGGTGGAAGGCTCGGCCTCTCGCCTAGTGTTTTGTTCCACTCTTGCCGCCCTAGTTTCCGTCATATCGGTGTTATGTTCCTGGATTTGCGTTCCTTACGCGGTTGGGTTATAATGGGAACCCCTTGATAGTTCGCCTTGTTTAAAGCTTTTCCAGCAATGCCCAACCTTGGTTTTACCATTTGCCTCCTAGCCTTTTCTTTCCCTTGGGTTCTGCAGACTCAAGGGTCATCTTATTTTAACCCCCCCCCCCCCGGGCCAGTGCTCCTCTGAGTGTTGGTCCCACTGAGCGATGTCCGAGGCTACCAGGGGCAACTCTGGGCTGGCTTACCCGACGTCTGGCTCATCTGAGTGTGCCCTGAGAAAGAGATATGTGCAGCTCCTATCGGGATTTGTCGGCACATTCGGGCGGTGTTGCTGGTCTTGTTTTAACCTGTCGAATTGTCTTGTTGTACCGGGTTACCGAGTCTGATCGGTGTGTCTCGGGTGGAGGTCTTATCCTTCGTTGACCGTGAGAGCTTGTCATGGGCTAAGTTGGGACTCCCCTGCAGGGATTGAACTTTCGAAAGCCGTGCCCGCGGTTATGGGCAGATGGGAATTTGTTAATGTCCGGTTGTAGATAAATTAAACCTTAATTAATTAAAATGAATCAACTGAGTGTGTTGCCGTGATGGCCTCTTCTCGGCGGAGTCCGGGAAGTGGACACGGTGTTGGAGTAATGCTTGCGCAGGTTGTTCCCTCTAGTTTCTCGCTCGTGCTTGCCTCCTCTTCTCGCTCTCCTTTGCGAATAAGTTAGCCACCACATATGCTAGTCGCTTGCTGCAGCTCCACATATACTTGCCTTATCCTTCCTATAAGCTTAAATAGTTTTGATCGCGAGGGTGCGAGATTGCTGAGTCCCTGTGGCTCACAGATTATATAATTCCAGATGCAGGTCCAGGTGATTCCGCTCCAGGTGACGAGTACGAGCTCAAGTGGGAGTTCGACGAGGACTCTCAGCGTTATTATGTTTCCTTTCCCGATGATCAGTAGTGGTGCCTAGTTGGGGTTATCGATTCAGGGCCTTGTCGCATGTTGGGGGTCTTTTCTACTTTGGCACCGTAGTCGGGCCATGAGTGATTTGAATGATGGATGTTATTTATGTACTCTGATGTGACGTGGCGAGTGTAAGCCAACTATGTTATCTTCCCCTTTATATTATTTATGTACATGGGATGTGTGATGATTTCCTAACTTGCGACATTGCTTTCAATGCGGCTATGTCTCTAAGTCGTGCCTCGACACGTGGGAGCTATAGCCGCATCGAGGGCGTTACAAGTTGGTAATCAGAGCCTTCCCCGACCTTAGGAGCCCCATTGCTTGATCATCTTAGCAGCCGAGTTGTGTCTAGAAAAATGTTTTGAGTCAATTAGGAATTATATATCGGAGAGTTAGGAATTCTTTTTACTTCCCAGTCTCCTCATCGCTCTGGTAAGGCATCCTGACGTAGAGTTTTGACTCTTCTCTTCTCAAATTTCACTAAAAAAAATTTTAGGATCACGCGAGTATCTTGGTTTTGTTCCGATGGTTTTGTGACGAGAACATTGTTCTTGGTGCCTCCTGTCTTTAGGGGTTGTGGCAGTGTCCCGGGGAGTTGAGCTCCGAGGTGTTGTCGTCACAATTTTATCGTTGCAATTCTGGTATACTTGAGATTTGTGCGCGACATCGAAAATCTCTTTTATGCAGTTCGTTGGTGAGATAACCTCGACGCCACCCAGTACTGGGGCGGGAGTTCGGGAGTATCGCCATAACTTGTATAACGGATGCTTTTCGAAGGTTGAGATAGATGGTTTCCGAAGGTTTCTTGGTTATGTGTTGAAGGATGGATACAGCTGGATGTAGGATTTGCTAGCTTGGGTGAGATATTATGCTTCCCCTGTATCCCCAACACCTGATTGCATAACCGGGAAAATTTCGGGAATTTCATAGGTGGGAATTCAAGTAGCCTTAGAATATCTTTCCAACAGATGTATGATATGAAATTGGGGTTCGACGTCTAGTGGTTCGCCTATTCACGGTCGATTTTACAGTGGTCTCGTTGTGTCTTAAAGAGTCCTTGGCTATGCTGACTCGGGGACGCTTCGTATGTCATGTGCACTGCCTTGTACATGATGGTGCTGTACGATCGAGCCCGTGTAGGTCCCACCACGAAAACTTCGGACGAAATTTCTATCATGTATTTGTTCCGGCCTATTCCGCAAGCCAACCCTTGTTTTTATTTCGAGTTGTGGCGTTCGTTTTGCTTCGACGTCATATGTTGATTCCATCCTCCGTTGTTGTACCCCTTCTACCTGATTCTTCGTGGCTTCGCAATTTAGGAATATGTGACCACTTCAAGAGAAATGCATTCGTTCATTTTGTTCGGATGTGAAGACTATATGTTGCAATTTTTCATTCCGTTGGATTCAGCTTCAATATTTATCTGTCATGTGCTAATGGTGGTCAACCTCTTCAGGATGGCTCCTCCAACGCGCACGACTCCGAATCCTGATCCGCCACCGCCTCCACCTCCTCAAGAGGCATGGCAAGCTGTGATGGCCGCAACCAATGCAAACACTCAGCTGATCATGCAAATTATCCAAGAGCGCAATCAAGGCAGTCAAGGGAATCAAGGCAGCAACCAGGGTCACTTTGCTACACTCAACCAGTTCCTTGCTAATGGGCCAAAGACTTTCAGCAATTGTGTTGAGGCAACCGATGCTGACGATTGGCTTGTGGATCTGTGTAAGCATTTCGAGTGCAGCAACGTCAGGCCTGAGGACTTTGTGAAGTTCGCTTCCTTCCAACTCAAAGATCAAGCTGCAGAATGGTTCCAGCAGTACAAGGATTCCAGAGGTGGACGTTTGATCACTTGGGATGATTTCCGTCAAGATTTCCGCGCTCATCACATTCCGCAGAGCGTGGTTGAAAGCAAACGTGAGGAATTCCGCAATCTGAAGCAAGGCTCTTTGTCTGTCTATGACTACAACAAATTGTTCCAGAAACTTGCCCGCTTTGCCAAGCAGGACGTGCCTGACGAGAAGAGCATGATATATCAGTTCATGGGTGGTCTTCGTGAGGAAATTCAGCTCGCTCTTGTTCTCTTTGAGCCCTTGAGATACGATGAGTTCTACAACATGGCACTGAAGCAAGAGGCTGCTCAGTTGAGGTGTGATGCTTCCAGGAAGCGCGTCAGAGATGTTACTCCGTCTTCCTCTACTCAAGTGGCCAAGCAGCAGAAGTTTTGGCTTCCTCCTCCTCCGTTCCGTCAGCCGTTTCAGCAGAAGAGCAAAGGTGGCAGTGGTTCTTCCCACCCACCCAACCCAGGCTTTCAGAACAAGACTTGGTCTCAAGCTCCAAGATCGAGTGCTCCGTATCACCGTCCGCTTTCAGAAGTCACGTGCAACAAGTGCCAACAGAAGGGTCACTATGCCAACAAGTGTTTCAACCAGAGGCGTCTTCCTCCTCCTCCTCCTGTCAGATCGGCAAGTACAGCTGTGGTCAAGCATAACCCCAAGTCCGCCAAGGTCAATATGATGAATGCAGCTTAGGCAGAGGACTTGTCAGATGTGATCATGGGTAACCTTCCTGTTAACGATATTCCTGCAAAAGTTCTTTTTGACACGGGTGCATCGCATTGTTTCATCTCGAGGCCATTTGTTTCTAAGCATGAGTTGCCTTTGCAAGATTTGCCTAGTCAGTTATCTGTGGTTTCTCCGGGTAAATTTATGAATGCAAGCGCGTTTGCCCCAGATGTTTCTATCACATTGGGCGATTACAAGTTTCTCTCTTCTCCGGTGGTTCTTGGCAATTCTGACATTGATCTTATTCTTGGGATGGACTAGCTCTCTAAACACAAGGCTCACCTCGATTGTGCAGCCAGGCAGATTCAACTGACTCATTCGTCTAAGGATGTCATTGTCTTTGCCGCTCGGGATAATACCATCCGGTTGTTTTCTCTCAATGAGAAGGGTGAATTGGATGCTATTTCGCAGATTCCGGTTGTTTGTGAGTATCAAGACGTTTTTCCAGAAGAACTCCCAGGGATGCCTCCAAACCGGCCGGTTGAATTTGTTATTGAACTTGAGCCCGGTACGGAACCTGTGTGCAAACGTCCCTACAAGCTCGGCCCCAAAGAGTTGAAGGAGCTGAAGAAGCAACTCGATGAGCAAGAAAGATTGGGTCTCATTCGGCCTAGTACTTCTCCGTGGGGTTGTGGTGTTCTTTTTGTGAAGAAGAAGGATGGATCGAGTCGACTTTGTGTTGATTACCGTCCAGTGAATAAGAAGACCATCAAGAACAAATACCCACTTCCCAACATCAATGAGCTGTTCGAACAACTCAAAGGTGCTCAAGTATTCTCCAAGCTTGATCTCTGTATGGGTTATCATCAGATTCGCATTCGTGAAGAAGATATTCCCAAGACAGCATTCAGAACAAGCTTTGGTTCATATGAATACACTGTCATGTCTTTTGGCCTCGCAAATGCTCCTCCGACGTTCTCTCGCATGATGAACTTCATCTTCAACGCCTACACCAATGACTTTGTTTTGGTCTATCTCGATGACATTCTGGTTTTCTCGAAGAACAAGGAAGATCATGCCAAGCACTTGCGTTTGGTTCTTGACAAGCTCAGGGAACATCAGTTCTACGCCAAGTTCTCCAAGTGTGAATTTTGGCTCGATGAGGTTCTTTATCTTGGCCATATCATCTCTGCCAAGGGCATTTCCGTGAATCCTGAGAAGGTGTCTGCAATTGTGAATTGGGAACCTCCTCAGAACGTGAAGCAACTCCGCAGTTTTCTCAGTCTCGCAAGCTATTGCCGAAGATTCGTTGAAAACTTTTCCAAGATCGCGAAGCCTCTCTCAAATCTTCTTCAGAAGCACGTCAAGTACGTTTGGTCTCCGGAGTGTGATATTGCTTTCAACACTTTGAAAGAGAAATTGATCACTGCTCCAGTTCTGACTCCACCTGATGAATCCAAACCGTACGAGGTCTTTTGTGATGCCTCTCTCCAAGGTCTTGGCGCAGTTTTGATGCAAGAGAAGAAAGTTGTCGCTTATACATCTCGCCAGTTGAAGCCTAATGAGAAGAACTACCCCACTCATGATCTCGAGTTGGCGGCAGTTGTGCATGCTCTTTTGACTTGGAGACATCTTCTATTGGGAAGAAAAGTGGACATTTTCACTGATCACAAGAGTCTCAAGTACATCTTCACTCAGCCTAATCTCAACCTAAGGCAAACTCGATGGGTCGAAATGATTCAAGAGTACAATCCGAGTATTGAGTATACTCCAGGCAAGGCCAATGTGATTGCTGACGCTTTGAGCAGAAAGGCCTATTGCAACAGTCTGATTCTCAAGCCTTATCAACCCGAGCTTTGTGAAGCTTTCCGCAAACTGAATCTGCAAGTTGTTCCTCAAGGTTTCCTCGCCAACCTTCAGGTCTCTCCTACCTTAGAAGACCAGATTCGCCAAGCACAGCTTCTTGATGCTATGGTGAAAAAGGTGAAGATTGGGATTGCCAAGAGTCACTCCGAGTACAAGTGCTCCCGCCTTGATGACAAGGACACTCTCTTCTTCGAGGATCGTATTGTTGTGCCCAAAGGTGAACTTCGTAAAGTGATCATGAACGAGGCTCACAACTCTCTCCTCTCCATCCACCCTGGTAGTACGAAGATGTATCAGGATCTCAAGCAAGCTTATTGGTGGACTCGAATGAAGCGCGAGATCGCTCAATTCGTGAATGAATGTGATGTCTGCAGAAGAGTGAAGGCAGAACACCAAAGGCCAGCTGGTCTCCTCCAACCTCTTGCCATTCCAGAATGGAAGTTTGACCACATTGAAATGGACTTCGTGACTGGGTTTCCAAAGTCCAAGCGTGGCAATGATGCTATATTTGTTGTCATCGACAAGCTCACCAAAGTGGCTCATTTTCTGCCTATCAAAGAGTCGATCACTGCAGCTCAATTGGCGGAACTCTATACCTCTCGCATTGTCTCTCTGCACGGTATTCCTCAAGTGATCTCTTCAGACCGTGGCAGCATCTTTACCTCGAAGTTTTGGGATTCTTTTCAGAAGGCCATGGGTACCAACATCCGCTTCAGCACTGCTTTCCATCCTCAAACAAGCGGTCAAGTCGAGCGTGTCAACCAGATTCTTGAAGATATGCTCAGGGCTTGTGTGATCTCCTTCGGCATGAAGTGGGAGGACTGTCTTCCTTATGCTGAATTCTCCTATAACAACAGTTTTCAAGCAAGTTCGGGCAAGGCCCCCTTTGAAATTCTGTATGGCAGGAAGTGCCGTACCCCTCTCAACTGGTCTGAAACCGGTGAACGTCAGCTGCTGGGTAATGACTTAATCACAGAGGCAGAAGAAATGTGCAAAGTCATTCGTGATAACCTCAAAGCAGCCCAATCCCGCCAGAAGAGCTACTATGATAGTAAGCACCGTGATTTGGCTTTCGAGATCGGAGATCATGTTTACCTCCGCGTCTCTCCTATGAAAGGTACTCGTCGCTTCGGTATCAAAGGGAAGCTTGCCCCTAGATACGTGGGACCTTTCAAGATTGTCAGCAAGAGAGGCGACCTCGCCTATCAGCTCGAGTTTCCTTCAAACTTTGCCAATGTTCATGATGTGTTCCATGTCTCCCAACTCCGAAAGTGCTTCAAGACTCCTGACCGCACCGTCAACTTCGAGGACATTGAGCTCCAAGAAGATCTCTCCTATCGTGAGCACCCAGTTGCTATTCTTGAAGAGACTGAACGCAAGACTTGCAACAAGTCAATCAAATTTCTCAAAGTCAAGTGGTCTCACCATTCCGACCGTGAAGCTACCTGGGAACGCGAGGATCACCTCCGTTCTGAGTACCCGGAGTTCTTTCAGTCCTAGATCTCGGGACGAGATCTTTTCGTAGTGGTGGAGTGTTGTAACACCCCGGATGTAACTTTCCATATTTGTATCCAACTCTTGCCGTTTCCGGTGTTAAGTTATATTTACTTCTCGGGTTCAGGTCTTTGTCTCCGTGTGTTGTTTTCTTTTCCGTGCATCTCTTTTCATGTCATATCGTGCATTGCATTTGCATACATGTTCATCTCATGCATTCGAGCATTTTCCCCGTTGTCCGTTTTGCATTCCGATGCTTCGTTCTCCTCCGGTGGCCATTTCTAGCTTTCTTTCGTGTGTGGGGATTAAACATTTCCGGATTGGACCGAGACTTGCCATGCGGCCTTGGTTTACTACCGGTAGACCGCCTGTCAAGTTTCGTATCATTTGGACTTCGTTTGATACTCCAACGGTTAACCGAGGGACCGAAAAGGCCTCGTGTGTGTTGCAGCCCAACACCCCCCAAATTTGGCCCAAAAACCCACCAAACTCTGCTCCATGTCCTAGAGCGTTCGATCACGATCGCGTGGGCGAAAACCGCACCTCATTTGGACTCTCCTAGCTCCTTCTATGCCTATATATACACCCCCCTCCGAAATCCACGGTTCTCCTCCCCCCTAACCCTAGATCCAACTCCTCCCGCCGCCGCCGGACAGAAAAATCACGCGCCGGACGTGTCCGTCCGGCTCCGCGGGATGAATCCGCCGCCGCCACGTGTCCCGGGGCCGGTCCCCAGTTCGCCGCCGCCCGCGGGCCCGCGAGGCCCGTGCGGGGCCCTCCCGGCCCGCTCCGCCGCCCGCCTCCTCCTCCAGTCGCCGCCCCCGCGCCCGGCGACGCTCGCCCGCTCCGGTCGCCGCGGCGCCATTGCCGGCCGCCGCCCGGAGCACCTCGCCCCGCCGCCCCAAGCCCTCGCCGGCGCCCGCGCCAGGGAGAGGAGCTCCCGGCTCCGGCGACCGCCCGCCGCGCCGCTTCCTCCTCGCCGTCCGGCCCCCCCTCCCCGCTCCGGCCACTTCCTCTCCGGCCGCCGCCGTCGTCTACAGGAATCCCGGCGGGATCCGCCGCCATCTCGGGCCGCGTGCCCGAACCCTAGATCTGGATCCTGGGGTAGTTTTTTTCACTAAGTCCCTAGATTTTTACTCCATATGCTCCTGTTCGAGAACCCGTATCTCCGCATCCGTAGCTCCGTTTTGGGCGTATAATATATCAAAATCTTCGCCTCGACATGTACATCATTTCATTCCATTGCATCATTTGCATTTGAGGTCATCTTGTTGCCCAAAATGCTGTTATAAGGAGGCTTCGTGAGTTAAGTTGCAGATCCGTTAGTTCATCATGCACTTTTGTCATTTTTAGCATGTTTAATCCGTGCATGATATGCATGTGCCCCTTTGGGATGATTTGTTAAGAATTTTGTCTTCTTTCCAGAGGTGCCACCCATGCATTTTTAGGATGTGTGTGTTGTCTTGTGAAAGCTTGCGAAGAAAGGTACCTGAGATTGCTGATTTCAGTGACTTAGTGATTTTCACTAAGTCTGGGATATTTTAGTCCATGGTGCTATATGTCCAGCTTGTTTCCTAGTGATCCGTGCCTCTTTTGAGGATGATCAGTAATGGAGTTTTAATATTTATGTTATGCTCTATCCATCCATGTCTTTGTTTGCATATGTGGAGTGCTCTAGGTTGACTCAATCGAGCTCAACTTTTGCTTCGTTGTTAATCTGGGCAGATCGTCAACTTGTTTGCGATTTTGCCGATGCTACCGTTAGTGTTCCATGCATGCTATGCCTTTGTTCTTGCCATGGGTAGCTAGCATATTGTGTCTTCTTTCTGGATATATGCTTGCCTTTCCATGACTTGCACCGTAGTGAGTGCATCGAGCTCGTTTACATGCCTTCGTGAGTTATAATTTCTGCATGTCTCAGTTTTCACTAAGTCTGAAAACTGATTGTGTTCGAGCTATATTCGTGAGCTCGGTAAAGTATTTTGTGAACCCTTTTGGCCCCAGGTCACTTTGGGTGTTTTATTAAGCTTGTTGAGTAGCTCCATTCCATATTATTACTTGTCATGTTCAGGTCATGTATCATGTTGTTTTGCTGCGCCGAAGAGAGCATCGTGATCTGAAATTTCAGGCTAGTGTTAATTTCACTAAGTCTGGAATCTGTTTTGCATATTCATTTTTGCCATGCTTGTTTGAACCCCTTAATGGATGAATTTGCCTATGGCTCAGTGCTAGTGTTTTGTTAACCATCTTGTGTAAATCGCTTCCATGTATTTTGTTTTCATGTTTGGTGGCTGTAGCATGTTCATTTCGTTGCATTTAGATGCCTACTTGCTGTAAATCGCAGACCGGTGTCATATCTTAAAACGCTTGCCATTTCCAAACCGTAACTCCGATTCCAATGATCTTTATATCGTTTTCAAGCGATTTCATCCCCTCTATCCAGTGGCACACTTGGTTTGCCAAGTTGAGTCCAGGTTCATGCATTTCCTGTCATATCTTGCATTTTGCATCCCGCATCGCATCCCGCATAGCATATCATCATTTCATCAAATTGCTTGGTCTCGCACGTGGTTGATTGTATCCTTGTTGCTTGTTTGTATTGTTGGGTAGAGCCGGGAGACAAGTTCTCTACCGAGGAGCCCATTGAGTTTACTTGTGAGGATCCAGTCAACTCTGACAACTGTGCAGGCAAGATGATCATACCCTCGAAATCACTACTATCTTTGCTATGCTAGTTTGCTCGCTCTTTTGCTTTGCCACTGCTACGATGCCTACCATTTGCTTGTCAGCCTCCCAATTGCATGATTGAACCTTTAACCCACCTTGTCCTAGCAAACCGTTGATTGGCTATGTTACCGCTTTGCTCAGCCCTTCTTATAGCGTTGTTAGTTGCAGGTGAAGATTGGAGCCGTTCCTTATTGGAACATTTATTTACTTGTTGGGATATCATTATATTGCCATGTTATCTTAATGCATCTATATACTTGGTAAAGGGTGGAAGGCTCGGCCTCTCGCCTAGTGTTTTGTTCCACTCTTGCCGCCCTAGTTTCCGTCATATCGGTGTTATGTTCCCGGATTTGCGTTCCTTACGCGGTTGGGTTATAATGGGAACCCCTTGATAGTTCGCCTTGTTTAAAGCTTTTCCAGCAATGCCCAACCTTGGTTTTACCATTTGCCTCCTAGCCTTTTCTTTCCCTTGGGTTCTGCAGACTCAAGGGTCATCTTATTTTAACCCCCCCCCCCCCGGGCCAGTGCTCCTCTGAGTGTTGGTCCCACTGAGCGATGTCCGAGGCTACCAGGGGCAACTCTGGGCTGGCTTACCCGACGTCTGGCTCATCTGAGTGTGCCCTGAGAAAGAGATATGTGCAGCTCCTATCGGGATTTGTCGGCACATTCGGGCGGTGTTGCTGGTCTTGTTTTAACCTATCGAATTGTCTTGTTGTACCGGGTTACCGAGTCTGATCGGTGTGTCTCGGGTGGAGGTCTTATCCTTCGTTGACCGTGAGAGCTTGTCATGGGCTAAGTTGGGACTCCCCTGCAGGGATTGAACTTTCGAAAGCCGTGCCCGCGGTTATGGGCAGATGGGAATTTGTTAATGTCCGGTTGTAGATAACTTAAACCTTAATTAATTAAAATGAATCAACTGAGTGTGTTGCCGTGATGGCCTCTTCTCGGCGGAGTCCGGGAAGTGGACACGGTGTTGGAGTAATGCTTGCGCAGGTTGTTCCCTCTAGTTTCTCGCTCGTGCTTGCCTCCTCTTCTCGCTCTCCTTTGCGAATAAGTTAGCCACCACATATGCTAGTCGCTTGCTGCAGCTCCACATATACTTGCCTTATCCTTCCTATAAGCTTAAATAGTTTTGATCGCGAGGGTGCGAGATTGCTGAGTCCCTGTGGCTCACAGATTATATAATTCCAGATGCAGGTCCAGGTGATTCCGCTCCAGGTGACGAGTACGAGCTCAAGTGGGAGTTCGACGAGGACTCTCAGCGTTATTATGTTTCCTTTCCCGATGATCAGTAGTGGTGCCTAGTTGGGGTTATCGATTCAGGGCCTTGTCGCATGTTGGGGGTCTTTTCTACTTTGGCACCGTAGTCGGGCCATGAGTGATTTGAATGATGGATGTTATTTATGTACTCTGATGTGACGTGGCGAGTGTAAGCCAACTATGTTATCTTCCCCTTTATATTATTTATGTACATGGGATGTGTGATGATTTCCTAACTTGCGACATTGCTTTCAATGCGGCTATGTCTCTAAGTCGTGCCTCGACACGTGGGAGCTATAGCCGCATCGAGGGCGTTACAAGATGTCTAGCCTATGATAGTTCGGATGGCCTCTACAGACTAAACCCTCCGGTTTATATATACACTGGAGGGGCCTAGGGTTGTACAGAGTCGGTTTGTAGAGGAAGGAAACAACAGATCCGGACACAAAACTTGCCATCCACGCATATAGGAGTCTTATCCGGACACGGGGGATAGTCTTCTGCTTTATCCTTACGGCCCATCAGCCCGGCCCATATTGAATAGTCGAGACACCCGAGGACCCCCTAATCCAGGACTCCCTCAGCAGGGTTATAACCAAGAATATGCATTTTCATCTTATGCTTCCAACTAGCAAAATTAGTACCATCAAAGTAAGGGCCTCTACGGTGGTAATTTCCCTCGCTAGACGCCATACTCTCCTAGGTTGTGAAACCAAGGCTATGATCACCAAAGCTATGGAAATCAAGTCAAATGGGGACCAAAGCTCCGAGACCACTTGAAGGATCAAAAGTAGGTCTAGAGGGGGGTCGATTAGACTGCTTGACCAAATAAAAATCTAACATTTTCCCAATTTTAGTTGTGGGCAGATTTTAGCAACTTAGCACAAGTCAAGCAATCAACCTGCACATGCAATTCTAAGACTATAGCAGCGGAAAGTAAAACATTACATATGAAGGTAAAGGGAAGGGTTTGGAGAGTGCAAACGCAATGGAGACACAGAGATTTTTGGCATGGTTCCGATAGGTGGTGCTATCGTACATCCACGTTGATGGAGACTTCAACCCACGAAGGGTAATGGTTGCGTGAGTCCACGGAGGGCTCCACCCACGAAGGGTCCACTAAGAAGCAACCTTGTCTATCCCATCATGGCCATCGCCCACGAAGGACTTGCCTCACTCGGGTAGATCTTCACGAAGTAGGCGATCTCCTTGCCCTTACAAACTTCTTGGTTCAACTCCACAACTTGATGGAGGCTCCCAAGAAACACCTAACCAATCTAGGACACACCACTCTCCAAAAGGTAATAGATGTTGTGTTGATGATGAACTCCTTGCTCTTGTGCTTCAAATGATAGTCTCCCCAACACTCAACTCTCTCACACAGATTTGGATATGGTGGAAAGATTATTTGAGTGGAAAGCAACTTGGGGAAGGCTAGAGATCAAGAATCTTGTGGTAGGATTGGAATATCTTGATCTCAACACATGAGTAGGTGGTTCTCTCTAAGAAAATGCATGTTGCAAGTGTAGGCGCGTTCTTATGGCTCTCTCACCAATGGAGAAGGGGTGGAGGGGTATATATAGCCTCCACACAAAATCCAACCGTTACACACATTTGACCCAACTCAGTCAGACCGAATAGACGAACTCGGTGAGACCGATTTAGTTCAAAATGTGAATGTTAGGAATCTCGATGGGGCCAATTGGAACAACTCGGTGGGACTAATGTGCTAGGGTTTAGGGCAAACATCATCTCGGTGGTGCCATTGCATCAACTCGGTGAGACCAAAGTGAAGCAATAGGGCAACAGAGAGTTAGTCAAGCCATCTCGGTGAGACTGATCACTATTTCGGTGAGACCAAAAAAATTGCAACAGGCAACAGAGAATTGACAAGGCCATCTCAGTGAGACCGAGATCCGTATCTGTGTGACCGAACTGTTAGGGTTTCTGGCAGTGGTTATGTCATATGAACTCGGTGGCACCGGATAGAGTGAATCGGTTGGGCCGAGTTGGAGTTTAGAGTTTTGACGTATTTGGAATGAGAAACTCTTGAGGGTTTTGGAGCAATATCAGTAAGCATTTGAGCAAGCAAGCCATTAAGCAACACCTCATCCCCTTTTAACAATATTGTCTTTCCTATGGACTCAATGTGATCTTGGATCACTAAAATAGAAATGAAGAGTCTTGAGCTTTTGCCAATATGTGTCCTTGGCATTTTGAGGGGTCCACATCTCTAGTCCATGCCATGCCATTCATTGAACTTTCTGAATATTAAACTTGAATGGATATTAGTTCAATGAGCTATATGTTGTTATGAATTACCAAAACCACCCGGGGATTAGTTGCACTTTCAATCTTGGCCCCCACATCATTCTCGTCGAGGTCCTCTAGGTGCACTCGAGTGGGGCCACTCGACCCCTCATACAACCACATGGGTGGGCCCTTTCCTGTAGCGGTTGGATCTGCCGAGTGAGGAAGGTGTCCAGCAGATCCATTCTGTTCACGCCGGTTTTCACAACCCCAATGAAGGCGTTGGCCAAGATGCCGACCTTGTCTTCTCCTCCTTCATCATAGAAAGGGACTCGGGAGCCCTCACCCTCTCCGTCGAGTACGGCGGGAGGCCCGATTGGCCGCTGGCCCTAGGGACGTCTGCAGTAGAACCAAGTCCCGTGCCACCCCTTGACGGAGTTGGGGAAGCTCATCTTCGGGAAGGCACTCCCACCCCTGAGCTGGATCCCCAGATCTCCACCACAATTTGGTGACATTGATCTTGGTGCCAGTCGGCTAATCCTTCTTGACAGTCATCGACCAACAAGTGAAGATGTGCTTGAAAAGGCCCCAATGGGGATGGCAACCGAGGAAATTCTTGCAGAGGGAGATGAAAGCGGAAAAGTAGATGACAGAGTTTGGGGGAAGATGGTGGAGTTGCGCACCAAAATAATCGAGGAATGCTCGGAAGGAAGGATGGGGAGGCATCGAGAAACCTCTCTCGATGTGGGTGACCAGAAGGACGCGCTCTTCCTCATATAGCGCCAGCTCGATCTTCCCATCTTCGGATGATGCCACCCGTCTTGCGGAATGAGCCCCTCCATAGCGAGGTCTTCCAGCCGCTTGGCTGAGACGTGCAAGGGGATCCAATCCCCCGACGCAGCCCTAGACGTCGTACTGAAGCCCGAGGAGGTGGCCTTCCCAGCCTTCTTCGCCTTCTCTGCCTTGGACATGGAGTCTTTCGCCATGGCTTCAGTCGCCCTGCGTGCTCGAGTGGAGAGGAGAAGCAGAGGGGTCGAGGGGAGAGAGAAGGGCATCTACAGGTCTAACCTCGGCTCCTCAATCTTTTTATGTCTCTGACAAAATCACGCGCCAGGATCTTACGCCACTGATCTCTGGATCAACGACGCCCACAATGGGGTGCCGCATAGAGGAGTTGCGGCTCGTGGTGGATTTCATGGGCGAAAATCGAGGCGGCGTGCCCCCACTTTCCCCACTAGTCCACGTCGTTACCACTTCCGCACACACACACACACACAAATCCAAATCCCGAGATTTCTGGGGAAAATCGATCCGATTGATTGCCCGCAGTCCCTTTCCTAAGGGACGTCCGTCAGTCCTACTGACCACCCTCCCCGGGGATCCATGCACTCAGCCACGTTAAACACCCGACTGAAGTTCTCTTCAGGATCGCGATGAGACAAGCTTGACGCCCCTCCGCGGGTTGACTTGGCCCTTTCATTAGGCCCCAAGGCGCACGACTCGTAAATCTGGACTCGTAGACGGACCGCGCTGACGTTTCCCTAGGATAAGGAGTGGAGTCTCTCCGGAGAATCAGACCACGTGTCGGCGTCACCCCTCGGGTTATGATGGCATGCCCTTACTCGGGCCTCAAGTCTATCTCCTCCAAGAGACAAATGAATGCCACCAGGTTTTTCTCGGTGATCAACGGCATCCGGTCAACCAGGAAAACTTATAGTCCAACATCTGTTGTGGTTTCGTCTAAAGAACAACGAACCACAATTTGGAAACATATTCCGAGTGTCCCTTAAGCACTCGGACCTAAACGAAAGATCGGTCCGTTTGTTCTATGAAACCTCAACCGATTCAGGGGCTAATGATGAGGTCACCTACTATAGGTAGGGTCAAGGACCTGTCATACGGGGTCCTCCCAGGGGCCCACGCCATCATTGGTTCAGGACCACATTCTCATTCGGATGAATATACCAGGAGGTCTACTCGGACACCTCGACCTCACTCGGCGACCACTCTTCAGTCGACACGATGGCCACCACTCAAACTACGGAGGTGGAGTGACGACGTGGGAGCTGAGCGGTTGAGGAATCCTAAGTCATCCTTAAAGTAGAGTCATAGCTACCGTTACTTGTAATGTAGTTATGACGCTTTATACCTGTAACTGCCGTTGTAATGAGCATTAAGTGCCCCGGTGACATGAGGACGTTGGAGCTGCGGCGCACTCCTCCTCCTTAGCTGGGGTTAAGCAATCTCTGTAACCATACCCCTCAAGAAAAACCAAGTATCGGGGCACGAGACGTAGGGCTATTACCTCCGCCGAGAGGGGCCTGAACTCGCTAAACACCGAGTGTTACACTTGCACCGTAGCTTATGCCCCTCTTTCGTACCCCTAGTGTCAGGATCGTAACCCCCGACACACGGCGCGTTTGGGACAAAAAACGGCTCCGCGTTGGCCACCGTTAACGGTGGCTACACGGGTGCTGCCAACCGTGGCCTTACACGATATGTATATGAATTTCAATGATGTCTGGCACAAATCTCGAAGCTCACCTGGACGGCCCAGATACCAGGATCACCTAGACCCGGGAGCCAAAACGCCCCTCCCAGTGGAGCTCTCTTATAAAATTGGCTAAGAGATGTAGCCGGTAGATCATTTGAAAAAGCTCCACGCAAACCATAACTTTTGCCCATGCTAATAGAAAACAGTAACCTTGGCTCGAGGTAAGGCGCGTACTAAAAGGAAAAATATTTTTATTTTGCGCCTTTTCAGTTTTGGTTTAACCGAATTAATTCGGTTTTAACAAAAAAGACCGAAATGAATTTTGTTCACTATCTTGCAAACTGAAAACATAACCTGAAAAAACCAAAATTTTAGTTTCGTTTTGGGTTTTTTATTCTGTTTTTGGTTCGTGGTTTGGTTTTGCACACCCTGAAGTGCGTGGAAGAGAGGGGAAATTATGTGGCTGACGTGCATATGCACTCTTACTGCCCCGCTGGTAAGATAGTCGAAAAATAGGAGATACAAGTCCATACAAAAACACTTGCTTCACATTGTATTTTAGACTCGTTTCTCATTAGGTATGCACAAATTATTTTGGTACCCGTATGCACATGTCGAAATTGCATTAAATAACATTTTAAGTTGAACAAACTTGAGATGCGTCACATTGTCATGGTCATGAAATCAAAGGTGTTGCTGTCGTGAGATATGCAACGTCATCTACTAAATGAATGGAGATAATTACGTGTCTCGTATAACTATTTGGTCCCTCGCTTAATCAGTAGTTGGTACTTTGTCGTCATCACAGTCCATAGCTGCACATCACCACACAATCACACATGAGTGTGTTTCCACTTTCCACACGTCACGTAGGTTGAAAATATTTGTCCAACACGTATAAGCGTTACGTGATATGTAGTCCCAGTCCTCGTATACAAATTCAAGTTAATGCCTCTAAATATTTCCTTATGGCATCTTCAAGGCCTATATGTAAACCTCCCAGGGGGACTGAGATTTTAGATTCCTCCCTCCCGGCCCCCGCGTCGCCCGCTCGGGCGACTCGGGCGGTGACTAGGGTTCCGAGCGCCGTCACCTACATCTCCTCTACCCCTCCTCGCCGCTACCTGAGGAAGGCGCCGGGCAAGCCCGTGCGGCCACCAGTGACGGTGGCGGCGAGGCCTTCGTCGTCCCTTTCGCGGAGATTCGGATCCACGGGGCGGCGGCCTCTGCTGGTGCGGCGCCGCCGTTCGCGCCCTGGACGGTGTGCGCGGGGACTCTGCCCGGCGTCCTCGACCGCTCGGGTGGTGGGGCGTCGGCGCTTGGCGGCGGCAGTTCGGGGGCCTTCGTCCTCGCCAGATCTGGAGGCCTGCTGCTCCCTCGTTCCCGCTCCTTCCCCTTTGCGCTTGATGCCGGCGGTTGCTGCTGGATCCGGTGCTTCTGGGGATGGTGGTGCAGATTGGGACCAGGGGAAACCCTAGGCCGGCTGGTTCGGCTCGACAGTGGCGTCGGCTTCGGGCGACGCATCCTTCCTGAAGGCAGTGTCGTGGTCCCTATTCTGCCACCTCCGGTCCTCTCCCGGGTGAAAACCCAAAATCCGGCCTGGATTGGGCAGCGGTGGCGCCATGGGCGTCATCCCTTCCTTGGAGGCGTTGCCTGGGGAGCTAGGATTCGGGTGTGGGTTGATGAAGGTGGGGGCTTTGGCCGTCCGCTGGTTCTCTGCAGCTGCTTGCGGCGGCTTTCCTGCTGTGCAGAGTGCCCCTTGTATCTTTAGGGCATTTCCTGTTTTTGGTGTTCGCGTCGGAGGAGCGGCGTGGCATCTGGCACGTCGACAACGGCGAGTCTCAGCGGCATGGAGCAGTGGGGGTCTCGCCGGTGGGTGTGTGATGATGGACGAGCGCAGGATGGTGGCGCTGTCTGGCGTTGTGGTGGCGTCGATGGCAGAGAGACCTGGCACGGTTCATGCAACAATACATATCTGAAGATGGATTGATGGCACGTGGCTGCGGCGGCCTCATACCCGGAAGGCATCCTGGTTGAGGAGTGCGCCGGACTGGTAGGTGACCCATACCCGGCAGGCGTCCTGGTTGGGACCTCAGGTCTTAGATATTTAGGTTTGGCTGCGATGTCTGTTTGGTATTAGGCCCAGACTATCTGCGCCCCTTCATCAATTGGATAGGTGTAGAGACAGTTGTTGCTTAGACGGTGGCTTTAGACTTGCTGTTGTATGGCTTTGTAAGGTCTTGTGAGAATAATAATAAAGTGGCCGTATGCATCGCCAAGATGCAGAGGCCGGGGGTTATCCTCCTTTTCTAAAAAAAATATATGTAAACCTCCCGCAACCGTCTAGACCGTGGTGTCCGCGAAAGCCATTCAACGTCGATCTATATCGATCCGCGAGGCGGTTCGGACGCGATTTCTTCCGCAAATTGAAGACAAAAGTGTGAAAAGTTTGCGGAAGTCCGGACACCTGAAACGTATGACTCCGACACCCTCGGCCCACCCAATCCCCCCTCCTGGTCCTATTTTCTTCCACTCCGCCCCTTCTCCCCCTTGCTGTGCATCCGCACCCTCCACCTCCGCCGCCATTGCTGTTCGTCTCCGGCCGCCATAGAGGCATTGTTGGACGTCCGCATCTAGTACCGACTCTCCCACTCGCCGTTCTGATGGAGCTTTCAGTCCTGGAGCCATTTGTACCCAGGTACACTCCGCCCCCTGTCGATGACCTCCATGGCGGACACCACACCCGAGAGGTGTTCGGTCAAATGGCATTGAGCTTATTTTCAAATGTTATGTCGTTTTTTAGAGTACGAAGGATGGTGAGCTACTCGACCAAGGAGGATGGGTTGTTGTGTCATCCATAGCTGGCCGTATCCGCAGATTTCATAGGCAGGACCAGAGGGCCGCTCTACTGGGAGCAAGTGCATGAAAAGTTTCACGCAGGAAAGCACATTCCGCCCTACGACATGTACATCATTCAACGACGCAACGTGAGGTTGTTGTCGTATTGCTGGCGCGCTATCCAGGTCAGCGTCATCAAGTTTTGCAACTTGGTTAGTCAGCTCGAGGCAAGGTGACCATTGCACGCGGACATGGAGGAGATGGTAAATTTTACTTCCTTTTGGCCAACTTGTTGATTGATTCATTCGCTCAATGTTGGTCTACACATTATATGTAGCCCATACGCGTCGCCATGGTGTATCACGGGTCAGAGGAATGGCCATTTCTATGCACACACTGCTGGATGAAGTTGAAGGGGAAGTATGTGTGCGAGAACATGATCAGTTCATGAAGAACTTGTTGGACATCCGGAATCTAGTCGAATTTGAGACCTTGTTGTACTAAACTTAATTTGAATGCTATGTGTGGATAATTTGTGTTATTTTCTATCCGAACTTTGATAAATACCGAGCGTTTGCATGAATCTCTCTGCTTTATTAAAATGCGGTTTGAAATATATGCAGCTAGCGTTGGATGGTTGCCTCCCGCATCCGTGTCCGCGGACAAATGCGAGAAGACTTTTGTGGCTTGCCGTGGGAGATGCCCTTAGAAACCAAAATATATCCAAGGGCATGGTTCATGGGATATTGTCCCCTATTTTATTACTCACCTCCCTGTAAATGACATGACCATCATTAGAGGAATGTAGTATGTAAAAAGAGCAAAATACGGCATTGACAAGGGAAAGCCTCCCTCGTTCAGCTTATGGGCATTTGGTAGATGAATTTTTTTTAAGGACCAGCGAAGCTGGTGTTTCATTGATAACGAGCAGGGAGCAGATGACAAAGTGGCAAGGTGGCGATCCGTAGATCAAGGAAATAAGAAGAAGAAGGTAAAAATGGTGCCTGCGGCACCAAGACCGCTAGCCTATTCTCCTGGCTGGTCCCCAAAGGGGCTCTGGATGAACTTCGCGCCGCCCTGCTGCCATAGGTTTAGACCTCTTCTGATCGTAAGGAGAACATCATTTACGTTTGCCGTCTTTGCTCTAAAAATGCAATTGTTTCTTTCCCGCCAGATCTCCCACATTGCGAGGGCCTTGATTCCTTTTCTGAAATTTGGTGGCGTGGCCTCGACCATAGCTTGCACTTTGTCCAGGGAGCTGCTCCTGCCGATCCAAGTTTCTTGGCGCATGGCATGACAAAGCTGCCAGGTTGAGATTGCCTCCCAGGTTTGAGCCGCAACGTGGCATTGCCAAAACAGATGCATGGAGCTTTCCAGGTTTCGCAGGCACAACTGACAGAAATAATTGTTGGGCCAGCCTCTTCTTTGTAGACGATCGTTGCACCAGAGACGGTCCTGGTGAAGCAGCCAGGCAAAAATCTTCAGCTTTGAGGGTGCCCAAGTGTCCCCGATGATCGTGCGGAGGGGAGATTGAACACAGCCCTGGAACTGAGCTGCGTACGCCGATCGCGTGGAATACTGTCCGGAGGCTGTGATTTTCCATGTAATGTTGTCCTGGCTGACCTCCTGGAGGTTTAAACCGCGCTGTTGGATGCGCTTGTGCAGGTTTAGCACGTCCCGAGCGATTGGGTTGGCGTTGCCGTGAGCTAGGTCGGCGATCCAGCGATCATGTAGCAGCACGTTAGCAACAGACATGTTCTTCCGCTTGGAGAGCTTGAAAAGGTTGGGGTAGAGGATCTTCAGAGGTGATGCGTCGATCCATGCCGAATGCCAAAAACTGGCCATCCGGCCATTTCCAATATCCACCTTGGTGGCCGCGCAGAAGAGGGCCCTGTCGGAGGCGTCGCAGGGCGGCTCCGTCCCCGCCCACGGTCGCTCCGGGCTTTTCCAGGCGTGCCAAAGCCATCGAAGTCTTAGGGTGCGACTGAATTTAGTCAGGTCGAGGATGCCCAGCCCTCCGTGCTCAATCGGCATGCAGACCCGCCCCCAGCTAACCTTGCAGCTGCCGTCATAGAGCTCCATGTCCTGGCCCCAGAGGAAGCGGCGTATACACTTGTCGATTTCCTTGAGGAGCTTGGCAGGGAAGCGCAGTGCCGTGAGGGCGAACGTTGGCATGGCAGTAAGAACACATCTGACAAGAACTCTACGTCCGGTGATGGATAACAATTTCCCCTTCCAGCCCGCAAGCCTAGCCCTAATACGGTCGAGGATGAATTGGAGATGGACGAGATGGAGGCGGCCGATTGTGAGGGGAAGACCTAGATATCTAATTGGGAACTGCGTAACCGGCCCTCCGAAAGACTGAAGAACTGCGTTGAGGTCGACGTTGTTGCAGCAAATCGGAGTCGCCGTGGATTTTGCGTTGTTGATCTTCAGGCCAGAGGCGTCGCCAAAACTACTGAGTATGTTCATGATCTGATCAATCTCCTCCTTGATTGGGTTGGCAAAGATGACGGTGTCGTCTGCATAAAGGCTGACTCTGAACTTAACTTCCCTTCGCTGCATCGGCGATATGAGTAGCTCTTCTTCTGCCGCTTTGAGCAAGCGATGGATGGGATCTATAGCTAGAATAAAGAGAAGCGGCGACAGAGGGTCGCCCTGACGGAGGCCACGTCGATGCAGGATGGATGAGCCGGGGATGCCGTTGAGGAGGAAGGCGGAGGATGAAGTGGCCAGCAGCAGGGTGATCCAATCCCGCCATCTAGCGCCGAAGCCCAAGGTTGTCATGAGCTTGAGCATATACTCCCATGAGACGTTATCGAAGGCCCTTGAGATGTCAAGTTTGAGGAGAACGGCCGGCGTTTTCCGGCGATGCAGAGCTCTGACGCAGTTTTGCACGTATACAAAACTGTCATGAAGGCATCTGGACTTAATGAACGCAGTCTGGGCAGGCGATATGATATTCTGGACAATTGGAGCCAGCCTGATCGACAGAACTTTGGATACTAGCTTTGCGATGGAGTGAATCAGGCTAATCGGGCGGTAGTCTTCAAGGCCGATCGCTCCGTCTTTTTTTGGGATCAGTGCCACGATCGCTGAGTTTAACAGCCCGAAGTTGTTGCCAGCCAGATTGTAGAACTGGTTGAAAGCTCGCATCACGTCATCTTTGATGATCCCCCAGCACGATCTGAAAAACAGCCCGCTGAAACCGTCCGGCCCCGATGACTTCTCTGGTGGCATGGCCTGGATCGCCGTCCACACCTCTTGCTCTGTGAATGGGTTATCGAGCCCCCCTCCCTGAATCTACGGCATGTTGATCTGACTCCAGTTGATCGTGGATGTACGGTGGCCTGCTGTCCCTAGGATTGCATCAAAATGGCTGTGGATGGCCGCTTCTTTGTCGCTGTGAGCCATGGCAATAGACTCGTTGGTGGAGAGCGCATGGATAAAATTTTTCCTTCTGTGTGAGCAAATCTTGGCCATGAAGAATTTTGTTGGAGCATCGCCGGAGTGCAGCCATGTAAGCCTAGAAGCTTGTCTCTTTCTGCACCGCTCGATCGCTGCCAGACCCAGAAGCCTGAGCTTCAGTCCCTTCCGCAGCTCTCGTTCTGCCGGCGACAGCTGGCGCCTCTCTTGAGCTACATCAAGGCGCAAGATGACCTCACAAGCTATGTGGAACTGCAGCTTTGCGTCGTCGAAGAGGCTCTGGCTCCAAATGCGAAGATCCCTGGCCGTGCGAGCTAGCTTGATGTGGAGGCGCGCAAACGCATAGTTTGGCGCCACTGGCCACGCCCAGGCCATGGTCACCGTGTCCATGAAGCGCGGGAAACGGGGCCAGAAGGATTCAAACTTGAAGCACCATCGCTGTTTGGGTCCCACCGCATCAGAAAGCAGTAGTGGGCAGTGGTTGGAGCATGCCGTAGATGCAGCCAGCAGCATTGCGCGGGGGAACAGGGCTTCCCATGGCGCGTTGCAGAAGAACTTCTCGATGCCCACCATTGTTGGGTTGTCACGCTCATTGCTCCAGGTGAACTTGCGGTTGCCGCATTTTATTTGGCGTAGCCCGGCTATATCCATGGCGGCCCTAAAACGATCCATGAGCCTTCTATTTAGGTTTAGGTTGTTTTTCTCCCTAGCCTCGTAAATTTGGTTGAAGTCTCCGTTTATAATCCATGGCTCGGAGCATGGCGGGGCGGAGTTTGAGATTTCTGCTAGAAAAGCTTCTTTGCCTGCATCATCCGTCGGCCCGTAGACAGAGGTTAACTAGAACTGATATTGGTGCCTAGCTAGGCTAACTTTTACAGTGATCGCGAACTGGCCTACATCGTGAGTGACTACGTCGACTAAGTCCTGATTCCAAAGGATGGCTATGCCTCCTCGAGTGCCCATGGCTGACAGTACCGCACAACCTCGCAAGGATTGGCCAACGATGTCGCGCATAAGGGCCAGCGTCCACACATCGATCTTGGTCTCCTACAAACACAAGATGGCGGCGCGGTGCGCGACAACAACCTCGCGGACCGCTTCTCGCTTCGCCGGCGAGTTCAAACCACGAACGTTCCAACTCATGATCGGGGGCAAGGTGGGTTCGTCAATCATCAGGACACTGGAGATCTCTCCGGCGACTACACTTACTAATAAAAGAACACAGGTACACTTGCGAGCGGTCCGGGGAGCGCCATCGCCCACCAATAGGCCCCAAGTTGCGACGGCGTCAGCCCAACCTCACACTACAACGCTGACAGAGGGGAAGTAAACCTAACTCAGGCTAGCCGAACGCTGGCCGCCACCGGAGACTACAGCTACTACTACAACAAGGAAGGATCTCTAACATGACTACACCATGGCCTTCTCGGCGATTCCTTCAGGCCCGTTGAGACCTGCAGCGATGCGCAGGGCCTCCGTGCCCATCCTGGTAAGCTTGGCGATGACGGCGATGTCCTCCTCGGAGAGGGGCTCGTCGAACCTGCGCACGAGCGCCTCCGCCGCCTTCTTCGTCATCTTCTCCTTTGGTCCGAGGACGCCAAGGCCCTGTACCAGGCGGAGCGTGCCGCGCTGAGCAACCGGCACCTTGCAGTTTAGGGCTGCCTAGCACGCGCTCTGGCGCGATGGCGGAACGGACGTGGCACGTGTCTTGGGAGGAGCGGAACTTCGCTTGGGCTTGGGCAGGCCAAGCAAGGGGGTTGGCTTGTCGCAGAAGAGGCGCCGTGGTGCAGCAGAGGACTCGGCGATCTCTAGGAGCTGAACTTGCTGTGTGAGTGTGAACAAAATAGGGTCGCAAATCGGTTGGTTTTTTATAGTCGTATTAGGAGAATGCTACTGATGTATGACTACATAGTGGACCGCCGTGTATAGAGGATCTTCTGCCTCTCATTTTTAACCCTATTATCAAGGAATAAAATTCTTTCACCTCGTAAAAAAATAGAACTTGCTATAGGGTGTATATGCACAAGTTAGCTAACATATAAATGTACCTTAGCACGAATTTACTCTTTTTGCCAAAATTTCCGTTCTTCCTCATATACGAGTAACATTTTTTTGTTCAACTAAAAAGAAGTAATTATTTTTGTAACTATCACCTAACTTGTGTTTGCTTGTGTGTGACATCAACCTTACTTTCTAACATGTCTCAAGGGCACATGTCGTTAGGGTTTCCTCTACCCCCCATCGGTTACCGCTAGGAGGGTTGTGTTTTTGGGTGTGTGTTTTAAATTTGCTTAGGGTTTGTGTCCTACTTAGGAAGGCGAGATGATGACGGCTTTCTGAAGATAGAATAAGGTTCTTTTTACCTTGCCTTCATCTCGATGATGCGTCTAGCATCGTCGGAGGGCGTTTGAAGGTATGTTTTCTATGGATCTCGTGGGATTTGGTCGATGTTTGTCTTCGCTGGATCAGGTTGGATCGATATTCATTCGTCTATGTTCGTGCGTCTACATGTTGGATTCTTTCAATGTGCGCTTCTCATCATCAACGACGGTTGCTGTTCTGATGCACTGATCATGTGGGGTCTTACCACGACGACTTCCTGACTGTCTACTAGAATAATGTTTGTCCGGCTCCGGTGGCTTCGGCGAGTAAAGGGCGATAACATCGACGCGCTCCAGTGTTCGTAGTTGTGGCTACGTGGTCTACGAACTTGAATGTAATTTATGTTACTTATGACGCTTCTTCATACTGCCTTGGCGGTTGATGAGTAGAAAAGTTTTCTGAAGTTTATTTATTTTCTAGTCTGATGTGATGAATAATCACATTCAGTTAATTAAGCAGTACTACCTGTTATTGTTTACTAGCCCCTCTTGTATTCTGGGTAATATTGTGACCATGATTTTAACTAATAAATAAAAGTTATATGTAACAAAAAAATATCATTGAAGTTTATATTTAAATATGAATACAATAATATATATTTTTATGACATGAATTAATATTTTGCTAATGTAGTAAACTTTGACTTAAAAAGACCAGTGATGATTCTACGTACAAGTTGTGGGGTCAACTGACCCGCAACTTTTGATAGAAACAACCTAAAATTTCTGTACACTCATTGTACACTAGGAAGAAAATAATCCTAAAATTTGTGGGGTCAACTGACCGGCAACATTTGATAGAAACAACCTAAAATTACTGTACACTTGTTGTACACTAGGAAGAAAATAATCCTAAAATTAACAGTAATCTTCTAGATTTTTCCGGCTGGCTTCATTATTGATGAGAACTAATAAACTTAGAGGGAGGTAGGAATTTCAACGAAAAACTTAGAAGGAGGTAGCAATAAACATGATAAAAGCTGAATGGAAAGACAACCGGTAGTAAAATCTTAGAGCATTTACGGTCGGGCACCTCAAACCCGCTTCAAACGCCTAGACAGACGGCCGATTCAGTGACCGGTCACAGAAAATCAACTCAGTCGGGCGCCTCAAACCCCCACTCAAACGTTTGAGCTGTCGACACCCATCATATCCAGCCCAAATATGGGATGGATATGGGGAGGCTCGGGCGCGTCCGCCACGTCGGACCCGGCACACGTTGGCCCATCTGACCACACATATATTCATCCCCGTCCACTCTCCAGGCCAAGTCCTAGCCACTTCACTCCCCTCCTCCACCCAAGGTCCCTTCCGGCGATCTCCGGCCTTCTCGGGCATGGCAGGCGCGGGAGGAGGCGGTAGCCCTCACGGCGGTGGACGTCAGCGAGGCGGAGTCGCATTCTCCGATTGCCCGTATAGTGCACCAATTCGGGCACCGCCACCACGTTGTGATGGATATCGCCGGCTCGTCCCAGGACGGATCCATCGTCAATTTGATGTCCACCGGCACTGTCAGGGTTCCATCTCCTACTCTACCTCGCCGGTGACCGGATCAATACTCCGGGGGGCACAGGCGGCGTCTAAATTTCGTGTTTTGACCCCTTTTTGAAACTTGACCGAGATTTGCCCCTGCCTTGCAAAAGTTTCGAGATCTGACCCTTTTCTTACCGCCAGGGTCCATCGCGGTAGGGTATAACACCTTACTAGAATTTTTTCCTAAGCAAGGAACACAGTGCATGGTCGCACCTACCGCCGGGCATCTTGGAGGTAGGGGTGTACATGCTATCGACGGCCCGTTTGGCGGTATGGGTGTTTCCTACCGCCAAGGTCCCCGACGAAAGGCTGTTACACTCTACCGCTATGGACCCTGGCGGTAGCAAAAGGGTCAGATCCCGAAATTTTTACAAACTGAGGTTAGATCTCGATTAACTTTCAGAAAAAGGTCAAAACATGAAATTTTGCCGCGGCCGGCCGCCGAATATAGGCACAACGGAGCCGAATGAACTCTGCTTAAAGACAGGTTTACATTGCATGTAATAGTATGGATTTAAGGTTTTCAATTTAAGACATCCGGTTGTATAATGGATTATTTAAAGCATGAGTTGTCACTATCCACGAACCTTTAAGGAATCGGATTTGTCAAGTCCGGCTATAGATGCTCTTACGCAGCCTCCCTCACCACCCCTCCCTGGCCCACATCCGGTACCACTGCCACCACCTAGCGCATGCTGCCGCACATTACCTTGGCCTTAGGTCATCGTGTCTTCTTTTTGAATAAAATAAACCTTAAATGCACCCATAAGTTACCGGGTTAGTCACAGAGATTATACTTTACAACTTCGCTGCTTACCATCTCGAGTCTCTTACTAACAAATTATTAATTTAATCCCCCCGCAAAAAGAAACAAATTATTAATTCCAGTTTATTGGTTGGAGAGCACTAGAGGGAGAGGTGTGAAGAAGGAAGGGTGGAGCGTGTGCGTGTGCTTTACTTTGCGTTCACCACTGACTTCGCTTGGCTGGGGTGCTTTCTTCCGCGTCACTCCCGTCCGCCCCGACCGACTGACGGACTGCTCCTCTCTCTCTCTCTCTCTCTCTCTCTCTCTCTCTCTCTCTCTCTCTCTCTCACCTTGCCTCGCCAGTCCACTACCAACCACGCTGACAACTCCCCTTCTCCTGCCGCCACCACCTTCCAATTCCATCTCCAAATCCCCTCCCTTCCTTCCCCATACATTCCCTCCCCACACTGCAATTGCTTCGTCCTCTTCCTCCTCCCGCTGCTGCGCTGGATCCCAGGTACCCTATCCATCCATCCAATCCCCCTTCATCCCCTCTTTCTCGGAGCGAATGCGAGCGTCTCGGCTAATAACTGGATCTCACTCATCCCCGAGCTCCTCTTTTCCCTGCTCCTCCCCGCTCCCCCTCCGCCATTACCCACAATGCTTCCGCTGATTCGGTTTCGCCGTCCAGATTTCAGGCTACAAACAGTTTTTATTTCATTCTTCTCTCCATCTTGCTCCTCAGATTTATAAGATTCATCAACTTTGGCATTTAGGATGCTAGCTTAAGGTAGTAATCTTGCGCCCCCTCTGTTCTAGCTTTGCTTAGCTTGCGTGCAGCTAGCTGCTTTGTCGGTTCCCTGAACCGTGCCCAATTTTCTGTTTCTGTGGAGAGATGCTACATCTATATGTGGTATCCATCCATAATCAAAGGGCGGGTAGGCCTGATGTTCAATTTCTACTTATTTCTCTGCTCTAGTGTGAAACGCATCAGGATGTCTCAAGAACTCGTGTCTTCGTACCTCTTTACTTGTTTAAGCCTGTAGCTCTTGGATTGGACATACTTAATTCTCAACAGCAAGTAAGCTCTAGGTATGGGAATGGTGGTTGGCACGTCAGTCCGCTTCACTTGATCTTGGCCACATGTCACTCTGTTGTTCTTTCTGCATAAGTAATACTGGTTTGAAGCTAGTACATTCGTGTGCAAACTTAATTTGCATTTGCCGACCCTCTAATTGCACGCGGAGCACGCCACCTTTGCCTGGTCTTCAGCTTGGTGGTTGCAATGTAGCTTTCTCATTAATTCCCAAATCAGCAAACAGTTCCACCATTTCTTTTATACGTATTAGGGTAGGTTTATTATCTCCGTGGGAACGCTGCAAACAGTTTGAGACAGATGATATTAAGTGTCCACAGACCAAGCAATCAAGTTAATATAGGCAAGTGTTTCTTTGCATCTGTCACTAACACCTTCTTATCCTTTGAACGCAGGTGCTTGATGATCACAAGATGTCATCAAATTCCACGCTCACAGAATCACTTCATGAGAAAACAATCGTCTTTGGGCTTAAACTTTGGGTTGTGATTGGGATCGCTGTTGGAGCATCCCTCCTGGGTATTCTTCTTATCCTTGTGATATGCCTAACCATCCAAACCTGGATCAGACGGTCACGAAAGGCATTCAAGGAGCTTCCCATGACCCAGATACCTTCTGCATTCAAGGACATCACAGAAGTCAGGGTGGCTGACCAATTTTCACCCAATGATTATGTTGTACATGATGGGCTTCTACTCGCCATTGAGAATGGGCCTGTTGAATCAACGGATAAAGATGCAGTTCAATCGGTGCAGGAGGACAATTCGAGGCATAGAGAAGAGAACAATCTTTCAGGTTCTTTAGTTCACACTGATGGCTGTGATGGAATTCAATCTGTTTCTGTCTGTGAACAGCCTTCCGTACATGCTACTGCCGATTCTGCGCCATTGGACGGCCTACCTGAGTTTTCTTACCTTGGTTGGGGCCATTGGTTCACTCTCAGAGATCTAGATGTTGCAACCGACCATTTTGCAAAGGACAACGTAATTGGTGAGGGTGGATATGGTGTTGTGTACCGTGGCAGATTATCAAATGGCACCCCAGTCGCTGTCAAGAAAATCCTTAACAATTTGTGAGTTTTCCTATAACGATATTTCGGTGACGAAATGGATGTCTATGGGTTTATTGTGTTGACTTTTTGGCTGGAAAGTTTATTGTGTCACCTCCTTTCTGCTTATACAAGAATTGCTTGACTTTGTGCAGAGGGCAGGCCGAGCGGGAATTCAGAGTGGAAGTTGAGGCAATTGGTAATGTTCGCCACAAGAATTTGGTCCGGCTTTTGGGATATTGTGTTGAGGGTACCCAGAGGTCAGAATATGTCATCATTTTTTTTTCTTCTTCCATTTTTTCTCTAAAGCATAGCCTGTTATGTTTCTATTGTTTTAGCATCAAATAAACAAGAAAGTCATAACATGAATTGCTTGATGTGTTTGCATAACCAGGATGCTTGTATACGAGTTTGTTAACAACGGGAATCTTGAAAGTTGGCTCCACGGAGAATTGTCCCAGTACAGCTCTCTCACTTGGTTAGCTCGCATGAAAGTTCTTCTGGGGACTGCAAAGGCGTGAGTAGCTCCTTCACTAAACTCATTCTTTTCTTAGGATCTCTGTACTTCCAAAATTCTGTTCATCACGCGATAGTGTGCAAGAGCTAACAAATGATCATTCTGATTGATGCACATCGGCACATGTTTCAGGCATAATGGCATCTGGGTTTAACTATCGTACCAAGTTATTAGCCGCTAGAAATTATAGTATATACTGTTGTGAACAGAAACAAGTTTGGATTTGGATCAGCCCTGAAATATGATTACAGTGAAGGTTGAGACTACACAAATTTTTAGCCAGTCCTTGTCGGTACTGTATCACAATGGCTTTAAGTAGTGCTTCTTTTTGTTGTTGCAAGTAACTAGTGCTCTTCTTTTTTTGAATAACATGGTGGTGTTCTGTTCAGTCATTCGATATTGTTCTTAATTTTACCTATAGCCTTGGGGCTCTTGGAAACATCAATTTGATACAGACTCCACATTTGCCTGCAGCCTTGCATACTTACATGAGGCACTTGAACCAAAGGTTGTGCATCGTGACATCAAGGCCAGCAATATCTTGATCGACGATGAGTTTAATGCCAAAATATCTGACTTTGGTTTGGCCAAGATGCTTGGTGCTGGTAAAAGTCATATTGCTACTCGAGTTATGGGTACCTTTGGGTAAGTTTTTCATGCCATGGTATATATGAGTCAGTTTCTGTTTTCATTTCCTCCAAAATTTATCCATTATAATTCGAGAGATAAGTTGTGGATGCTAACAATTAGTTTCACTCAATAACTATTATATTCTTGTTATGCAGCTATGTTGCGCCTGAGTATGCTAACAGCGGGCTTTTGAATGAGAAGAGTGATGTCTACAGCTTTGGGGTTCTTTTATTGGAAGTTATTACAGGTAGAGATCCAATTGACTATGATCGCCCCCCAAGTGAGGTAATACTTGCAAAATCTCTTCTGTTATGTTTGAGATCCCTAATTGTTGTCTTCATCTCTTCTTTTTACTCATTTTTCAATCTCTTCTGTTACCAGGCAACTCAGTGCCCTTCATCTCTTTCTAACACACTGCTGTTGCTATTTACCTGTAGGTAAACCTAGTCGATTGGCTTAAATTGATGGTCGCCAACAGACGGTCTGACGAAGTGGTGGATCCACACCTTGAGAGAAGACCATCGACAAAGGAACTCAAACGTGCCCTTTTGACAGCTCTGCGGTGTATCGATCTGAATGCTGAGAAGAGACCAAGGATGGATCAGGTCGTCCGGATGTTGGATTCTAGCGAAACCATACCTCAAGAGGTTTGATTCGCAAAAGAACACCATTCACATATGATTATTGGTTTACCTGGAAATCATGCATTTTCCTGCTATTTTCATTCATTGTATGATCAATTGGTCATTGCACAGTATATACTTGTGCTGGACTGATGTGCTGCCATTGATGCCATCTTATTTGGTTATCCTATATGCTTGCTCTACCGGCTCCATTTGGCTTAGAGAGGATTGTTTAGCTTGGTTTTGAATTTGATGCTTATTGCCTACATATGCACAATCACAAAAGTTGAACATGCAAGTGACTGGATTTGCAGGAACGAAGACCACGACAGAACCGGATCTCTGAGAATACTGAAACCGTGCCATTGAGGGGCAAGAACAGCATCGAGAAGAGTGATGCCCCTGAGCATGAGGAGAGGCCCCCTCGGCCAAAGAGTCGTCCATTTTCGTCCAAATGAGGTAAAGAAAGAAGGAAACCCTAAACATCTTCTGGAGATATAAAGATAGAGAGAGATACCAGCGCGCGGAAGAACATGGTGGAGAATTCTTCTGAATACGTAACAGATTGATCGATTTTTATTTTTCACCCCTCGGAGCGGGGATTTTTGCATTTGTTGATACATGGAATGGAATGTACAGTGGTGTGTATGACGGCTCAAGGATGTACAGAACTAGCTTGTAAAACGGTCTGAAAGGCTCTCAGCTGGTGTGGTTGCTGGTATGAGCTACAGACTTCTCTTATCTCTACTACTATCGTATTGTACACACCAAGAGTATAAATCAAAGAAAAAGAAAAAAAATGTTTCGTGGGTGGTTGTCACCTGTCAGTTTGTGTTTCTGGCGTCTGAATCTGAATTTTTCAGCCTAGAATAGAGTGATGTACTCCCTCCGGTCCTTTTTAGTCTGCATATAAGTTTTGTTTGAAGTCAAAGCATCTCTACTTTGACCGAATTTATAAAAAAAAGTATTAACATTTACGATGCCAAATCAATTTTGTTAGATTCATTACGAAATGTAGTTTCATGGGATATATATTTGGTATGGTAGATATTGATATTTTTTATATTTGGTCAAACTTTGACTTGATCCAAATCTAATATGCGGAGTAAAAAGGACCGGAGGGAGTATCAGGTAAAGGAAGAATTCTTGTCATGTGTGACTTTGATCATTGTTTGTGACCAATAAGGATAGCTATCCTTCTGGTGTTAAAATGATTCTGTGATTGTTTCAGAGATAAAATGATTACTACCTCCGTCTGGGTTACTAGTGACTTTCGTATTTTGTGCTAAACTTTGACCTTAGTTGGTCTATTAGTCCCTTTTATATTTTGTGCTAAACTTTAACTTTAGATTTGATTAACAAAATATAAGTTATATGCTACAAAATTACATTGGTAGATTCTTATTTGAAAGAAGTTTACAATGATATAATTTTTGTTGCATATAAATCATATTGTGCTAGTTAAATCTATGTTAAAATTTGACCCAAAATGCGAGAGGACTAACAAACCCGGATGAAGATAGTACTTTTTTTAGAATCGATGAAGGTAGTACTTGAAAGAAAGGTGTTTATCTGTCACAAGTCTTTCAGGATTCAGAAATAAAATGTTTGTTTTCAAAGAAACGATTTTTTATCTACAAAATAGATAGGATTCATTTTCCACTAGACTGTTTGGATTCAGAATAAATGAGGAATTCGATATTTTTTTGTCACTAGTCTCTTTTGGAATTATCTCCACTAGCTCTATCTTACCTTCTTCTCAGCGCGTTCGCCTCCGCATTGCCTGCCAACTCCACCTCCATGGCGCTAGCCGGCGCCGCCAACGCCACCTTCCGGCCCCGCCTGGTCACCGCCGCCGCTGACACCTCCGACACTAATACTCGCCGCCGACACTGGAAGGCCGGCGAGTTCCCATTCCCCACCACCTCCCCCTCCTCCGGCACGCAGCAGCGCCGGAGACCCCGGACCACGGAGCGCCCGCCCCCACCTCCACCGTCCAAGGGGGAAGACCCGGAGGGGAGAGGGCGCCAGAGGCACTGGAAGGCGGAGGAGGACCCGGAGGGGGGAGGGCGCCAGAGGCACTGGAGGGCGGGGGAGTTCCCGGCGGCGGCCGAGTCCCAATCCCAGTCCGGGAGGAGGGGCCGCGCTCGCACCCCTATCAAGAACGTCCAGAAGAGGCTCGACGCGCGCGCCGATGCCAAGGCCTGGGCCTGCACCGTCACCGAGGCCCTCGCCGACCGCATCGCCGCCAAGAACTGGCGGGAGGCGCTTCAGGTAACAGTCACCAACCAGCTATACCAATCAAAATTTCCTTATAAATTTGTAATTTCCCTTTTACTTTGCGTCGCACCATTTTAGGAATTACCAACTGATTTGATTTCCGAAAAATGAATAAATATGTGTAGGTCTTCGAGATGCTCAAGGAGCAAACTTTCTACTATCCCAAAGAGGGCACCTACATGAAACTCCTCCTGTTGCTGGGGAGATCAGGCCAGCCTTCTCTAGCACAAGACCTTTTCACCGAGATGCAGCAGCAAGGATGCCAGCCAACTCCCGAGCTTTACACGGCCTTGATCGGGGCCTACTGCCGGAACGGCCTCCTAGACGAGGCACTCAAGCTTCTCGAAGACATGAAGGCCGCCCCGCTGTGCCAGCCTGATGTCTACACTTATAGCATCCTCATCAAGGCCTTCGTCGACGCCTCAAGGTTCGACCTCGTCGATGCTATGTACAAAGAGATGGCTGAGCGCTCCGTGACACCCAACACGGTCACGCAGAACATTGTTCTCAGTGGCTACTGCAGAGCAGGAAGGCTGGACGATATGGAGAAGCTACTCTCGGCGATGCTTGAAAGTGCAAATTGTAAACCGGATGTCTGGACCATGAACATTATCCTAAGCCTGTTTGGGAACAGTGGCCAGGTTGAGCTGATGGAGAAGTGGTACGAGAAATTCCGAGGCTATGGGATCGAGCCAGAGACTCGGACGTTCAACATTCTCATTGGTGCTTACGGGAAGAAGCGGATGTATGACAAGATGTCTGCGGTGATGGAATACATGCGCAGGCTAGCATTTCCATGGACGACTGCTACATACAACAATGTGATCGAGGCATTTGCTGTGGCAGGTGATGCCAAAAACATGGAGGACACATTTAACCAGATGCGCTCAGAGGGGATGAAGCCAGATACAAAGACCTTCTGTTGTCTAATAAACGGGTTCAGCAATGCAGCCCTTTTCCACAAGGTGGTAGGCATGGTAAAGCTTGCTGAGAGGCTCGATGTACCGGCGAATACGTCTTTCCACAACTCTGTTCTTGCGGCATGTGCGAAAGCGGAGGATCTGATGGAAATGGAGAGGGTCTTCAGGCACATGAAGCATATGCAGTGTGAAGCAGATGCCATCACATACTCCATCTTGTTGGAAGCTTATCGGAAGGAAGGAATGACCGACAAGATGTATGCTCTGCAACAGGAGAACCCAAGTTTGGTTTCGACTGAGCTTGTCATGGTGTAACTGACCTCATAAATTGATTATGGTGTTGAGTTCATCTGACTGAAATGAAAAATCCGTTCCTCTTCATGTCTGGAATTAATAATGCAACCTAGCAAATTAACTACTGCCAGAATTGTTTTATTTCTGTTGACCTACAAGATTAGTATGTATGATAACTGTATTGCTGTAAGGACAGAGAAGCTTCATTATATCAACTCTCAAGTGATATGCCACTATTTAGTACCTCCTTTGTTCCAAATAAGTGACGTGCTTTAGTTCAAATTGTTTGAACTAAATCATGACACTTATTATGGAATGGAGGGAGTATACATTTTGATCCTAGCAGTCATAGTCATTTTGTTTTGGAATGTGTCTGTAAGCTGATTCAGACAAAGGTTTGTGTGGAGTGAATATCCTTCTAGCTTGTCAGGTGAAGTTGAGATTATATCAGGTTCATTTTCATGTTAACGGTAACTGCTAAAATAACAAATGGTCATTTCATTTGGCGCAGTAGACCTGTTTTTATTGCTAGGTGAATGATATGTGCTTTTGATTGACTACTAACCATGGTTTCTATAATAGCATGTACTATGTCAGGAGAGTTGAGGCACTCATCTCGTGGGTCTGCAGTCTGTTCAGAAATAATTTTTAGTACTACTTGGTTTGAGAAGGTACTGACGATAAACCCCTTTCTCTACCACCCCTAATTCATCTGAAGTACTCTGTTTGTTTCTTGTTTTCCCATCCCATGATTGAATCAATGGTTCAGGAACTAGAAAAATATGATCCCGTATTCTTGCAGCGAAGCCCATCTGGAACTGGAATATGGTGTTAAAAAGCACCGTATGTTCGTACCATTTCTAAGTGTAACATGCCTTCTTGTCTTCTGTAAGTATAGATTTGGTGTTCTAAATCAGCGACAATTAATATGGATCGGAGGGAGTAGCATACAATCCTGGAATACATTCTGGAATTTCCATTCGGTTGCTATAACATGCTTTGTGTTTTCTCAGCATTTTTTTTGCTATACTGTTTTAGTGAAGACAAGTATAAGCTGGGACCCACTATTGATAAATACTCCCGATGTAGCCTGAAGACATACGTGCGACGATGGCTGCTACAAATATCACTTGGCAAGGCACAGTAAATCTTTGTCCATTTACCTACTTTGGAATAAGCAAATAAAGAGCCAATGATAAAAGGGGAGAGTGAGAGAACAGAAGCCACCATTGTTGTGGTTGGCAGTAAATTTTGGCTTGGAGCCACATGATACATACGTGGGTAACTGGGCATGCTACTCTGTCTTAACCAGTCTGAGAATTTCTAAAGTATTCTTTTGAGTATCCAGGTGTTTGTAGCCAGTATGCGCAAAATCTATTTCTAGCTGCATTCTCAACTGATGTGGGTAACATGCGTCAATACATGTTTCCAGATTGTGGTCGGCCCTAGTTCTTGGCACCCCCAGAAGCTTTGCTTGGAGAACGAAATGTTGAGAGCACACCGTAAATGTTTGCAAGTATGGTAGGAAAGCTGTAAATAGAACAGAAGCTAACTTACAGGAAGAATTCGGCCTTTGGGTTACCATATCATACTTATCAGTATTCTTTTTTTTTTTGACAACTCATCTTGTTCCATGCATTTAAGTGTTTCTTATGGCTACAGGAATTTGAACGTCTCAGGTGGGTGGTTAATCCAAAGAAGCCGACCAGCTGTCTCATACAGGTAGCTAAGGAATGGGCTTCACCATTGGTGGTCCTTCGCTCAAAATTTATCTCGGCACTCTCAAAATTATGCATCTTCTCTGATATTTCACGTGCTATGTGTGTAAATCACCATCATTCCTCACTACAGGCTACACGCTATAACCACTCAAGCTCGATGATCAACTCACAGAGACAAGGATTATCAACTTATATTATATGCCCAACACCATGCTCCTTGTACACTTGGATTATGAACAAGAGATGCAACTTTCTTTAGAGGTTTCTTGACATCAATCTTGACTCTTAACCCTGAAGAAGTTGCCCTCAAAATCTTGGGAAACACACCCGCCAAAAAAAAATCTTGGGAAACAGCGCTGCAAAAACAAATTCTCCCACTTTCCCTACAAAGGATTTCAGCAATTTGTGTGTACCCATGTGGAAGATCATGTATTGAATCCATATCAACAGATCTAACTTCATCCAATAGGGTTTGGTGAAGCCATCATAAGGTGCAAGAATAACAGTGTTTCCCAAAAAGTCCAGGGGTCCTCTTCAATGACTCTCCCAATCACCTAGACACGAAAACTGAGTCGTATACAGATTATCAGACAGCGGGCAAGGCTTCACATCCTGCACAAGATCCTAGGCTACCCGCATGTTCTTGTAGGACCAAGGTTGGCTATAGGGTTTAGCCGTGGGAACCCTGTAACGCCCCGGACACACCCATCGATGGTCGTTACTCCTGGCGGGATCTAGACTGGCCCCACAAATCAATACTAGTCTTTTCTGCACACTTTGTGCTCACTTGTGCGCACCCAGGAGCAACTTTCCGGTTGGTCATCCATCTTGAAACTACTCCAAGCTGAGAACGCTTAACTTTGGAGTTCTGTCCGAATGGGCTTTCGGAAAAGAAGAAATTCCTTATTGATATGAGTAGTCTATCATCCCTATTAAGGCAGACTATCACATACACCCCCACTCAACGGGTCACAAACGTCATGAACAACATGACCACACACCTATCCGCAAACATCCGTGTAACCGTGAGGGTCGGCTCTGATACCAACTTGTAACGCCCTGGACACAGCCATCGGTGGTTGTTACTCCTGGCGGTATCTAGACTGGCCCCACAAATCAATACTAGTCTTTTCTGCACACTTTGTCCTCACTCGTGCGCGCCCAGGAGCAACTTCCCGGTCGGGCACCCATCCTAAAACTACTTTAAGCTAAGCACGCTTAACTTTGGAGTTCTGTCCGAATGGTCTTCCGAAAAAGAAGGAATTCCTTATTGATATGAGTAGTCTATCATCCCTATTAAGCTAGACTATCACAAACCCCGACGATGGCCATCCAACATGTTGTAGCCACCGGCAGTGCTTCCTCCTGCTCTACAACAACATCTTGATTCTCCTCCGTCAAATGAGTTCTTTCATCATTGCTTCGACGTCACTCAAGACTTCTCCCGATCCAAACACTTCCTTCTCCATTGGTTATCCTAGCCCGAAGATCAATCTACCGGGCCATGGGGAACCCGAGTAAGCTAGACAAGACCAGGAAACGACACTAGGTCGTCCCTTAATCAGTTTGAACTAGTCCTGCAGGAGATGGCGGAAGGTTGGGAGGAAACTCGACGTTGGCTGGAATCGGTACCATGAAGAACAGAAACCCTAACTCGAGGGGAATGACAACGAAAAAGGTGGCGCACTGCACGCATACACTTTTTTGAGGCGGCATCGCTAAGCTTTATTAATCGACTGAAATGTTTACAGGAATAGACACGGTGTTGAAGCGAATTCCAAGCCACACATGGCGTCCCAAACTCAAAGAACTCGTGAACTAGCTATGTATTGAGCTTCATAGTTATTATTACGCCGCTTATGGCTAAAAAGACATTCTGAAAAGGATCAGACCGCTGCCTCATCTCCTTCGTGATGGCTGCATGAAATCACATACCCCCATTCTTGATATCGTCAATTATAACTTTGCAATCCGAGGTAATGTGAATCTTCTGTTGTGCGAAATCTTTTGCTAAGTAAAGGCCTTCTTGACATGCAATTGCTTCAGCCGAGTTGGGTCAGACGTGCCTCTATACACCATGGCTGAAGCATCCAAGTAGGTGTCGTCCACAACATTCAAGGGATTGTGAATTTTCTTAGCAACTTTAATTTCTTCAATATAGTTATTGATGAACAATGGGTTGATCACGGGCTTTGCAATACATCCTCATGTATTGCCTTCCTCCTTGCTGACCAAATAGCCACTACTGAAAAAATATTTAGGTGGGCTCAAATTAGAGCCAGGGGAGGATAGGTACCTGTCACTGAGCAGTTTCCATTGAGAATGTAGTGGGTGACTTAGCACAAGCAGCATGCAACAGGTCCTTTGCAGATGTAAATACCTGGATTTCTGAGAAGTGAGCTTGGGACCGCTTTCTTGCGAGTACTGGGCAAGCCGGTCAGATAAGATGGAACCCTATCCATCAAGTAGCAATGGGGGTAAAAAGTGTTGCCAGCCACTCCTGTGTGGATAGCAGTGGCGGGCAAACATAACCACCTGCCACTCGTAATTTTTTACAAATTTATCCGTGGGATCATAAAACCAGCAGTGGCGAGTGACAAACTCAAGCCCGCCACTAGTTTGCCATGCACCACTGGCGAGCCGAAAATTTGTTGCCACATCAATATTTCGATGACATGCGTCAATTTCTCCCAAAATTTCTAGAAAGTAAGCAGTGATGGGTACACTAAAACGTCCGTCACATATATAGTAAGTCAGGAAAATACTTGAAAGGTCATATTTACTAAAATCAGATTAGTCTAAAATTAGTGGTGTGTATTAAATATATAATTTTTTTTGAAGTTGAAATGTGTAAAAAAAATAGAGTTCCGTGTGGTAGGCGGCGCTTTCCTTTCAAAACCCTGACACTTCTCTGGAGAGTGTTCGGCTTGTATTTGAAGTGCATCAAATTTTACCTTAATGCTATCAAATTTTTACCAAACTCTAAAGTGATCCTATGAAGACAACATGCCAAGTTTCATCTATTTCCGAACTCTTTTGCACGTTATTTGAAACCGAAGAGCATTTTGCCCTTTTTAATGGCTGAAAAATCAGTTAATGCTTTAAAAATAGCAAACCAACTAAAAAAGTATCTAAATTTGAGCATGGGACTTCCAATGGTGTGTACTCCCTCCTTCCCAAAATATAAGGCGTCAGTTGATTTTTTTTTGGTCTTTATTGCACAATTTTGACTATAATTTTCATGTATTATATGATAAAAAATTAGTATACATACATATGAAATAAAATCATTTTGCAAGTCAAATACGACAATGCCATTCATATATGTCCATCCATGGATTTTAATATATATTAGTGGTAAAACTCGTGCGTCAAAGATCGTGCAAAGTCAATCACACCTTATATTTTGGGAAAGAGGGAGTATTAAACATAGAAAAAATGAAGTTAAAATGATGAAAAAAAGAGTTGTTCGTGGAAGTTGGTGGTATCCGTTCGAAACCTGATACTTTGCCAGAGAGTGTTCAATTTGTATCCAATTTTCCCTGTAACGCCCTCAAATTTCTATCATGCCCTACAGGTGTCCTATGAAGACACCATGTCAAGTTTCATCCATTTCTAAGCTTATTTGCATGTTATTTGAAATCGGAGAGCGTTTTGCCCTTTTAATGGCTAGAAAACCAGTTAATGCTTTAAAAGTAGCATACCAACCCAAAAGTGTCCACTTTTGAGCACGAGACTTCCAATGGTGTGTAGTAGACATAGAAAAAGTTTGAAGTTGAAATGATGTAAAAAAAAGTTGTCTGTGGAAGGCGGTGGTATTCGTTCTAAACCCTCATACCTCACCGAAGAGTGTTCGGTTTGTTCACAAAGTGATTCTGGTTTTCCATGTAACGCCCTGAAATTTTTACCACGCCCTACATGGGTCCTATGAAGACACCATGCCAAGTTTAATCCATCTCCGAGCTCGTTTGCACATTATTTGAAACCGAAGAGTGTTTTGCCCCTTTTAATGGCCGCAAAACTAGTTAATGCTTTAAAAATAGCATACTAAATAAAAAAGTAGCCAAATTTGAGCATGGGACTTCCAATGGTGTGTATTAAACATATAAAAGTTTGAAGTTGAAATGATGTAAAAAAAGGAGTTTGCCTATGTCGGTTTCCCTCGGAAGCTTATGGACTTCACATTATCGCTGATTTTTCCCTGGATTGGTTTGAGGCCGATAATATTGTTTTTCATGAAAAGTTCAAAAAGGTAGAAAACAACTGGCATTGGGCGCTGAATTAATACGTTAGTCCAGAAAATAAGTATAAATTGGTGCCGGAACTGCACCAAAATGATATAAATATAGCATGAAACAATAAAAAATTATAGATGCATTTGAGAAGTATCAAGTACCTAAATCAGTGAATGATAGATCAACATGATAATATGAGTACCCCAAAATTTCTACTCCCTCCGATCCATATTAATTGTCGTAACTTTAGTTCAACTTTCTTCTAAAGTTGTATTAAAGTTGAGGATAATTAACATGGATCTAATTGTATTTTTTTTCTAGAATGGATTTCTTATGGGAATACTAATGGATGAGCCACTATGAATAAATTATGGGAGTTATGAAAGAAGCTTCAAACTCATATTGTTCATGGGTTTAGAGCGGGAGTTGAACTTAGGAGGTCGAATCCTCCCTTGTTCCTCAGTAGCTCAGTGGTAGAGCGGTCGGTTGTTAACTGACTGGTCGTAGGTTCGAATCCTACTTTGGTTGGAGTCCGAAAAAGGAATAAAAATAAAGTAAATTCAAGGAAGAGCTTTCTTTGGAGGAAGTATTTTTATTTCGTTGTTCCACAACACACCAATACCACCACTTCTAGGAGCTTGCATCTGCATAACTACTATCAAAACCAATAACTAGCCATACTTTCTACTCTCACTTTGCTTAACTAAGTTTCAAGATACAAAGGATAGTAGTGGTGGACTGTTGCATTAAAGTGCGAAGCTCTCGAACCATCGCTCGCCGCCAATCCCACGAGAATTCCAGCAAAGAACAATCATTACTGCTGGCTCGATCCCGGAGCCCACCAATTTATCATCAAAATTCTTAGATTTATAGGGTGAAGTACCCTTCTTAAGTTTCTTTCTACCCCGTGGTCTCACATATTCAAGAGGAGGAGGTGGAGCTAGTAGCCCATTCTTGTTCTACCCAATGTGCCAGTTGCATCTCCATGCAAATTGTTCTCACAGGTGTCCCATGGATCCTCAGTTTCTTGCTCAATTGCATGCACTGGCCCTGTGCCAAAGTCTAGTTTCTTAGCTTTACTGCTTTGGGCTTTATCCTCTCCCTCTTGAGATGAAGCATTCTTTAGAGGACTCCATGAAGTGACATCTAGATCATCAGCGCCATTAGAATGCAGGCCTGCTTTCCGAAAGGGCCACTTGCGTGGGTTTTCACCTTCACTTCCGTTTTGGCCACTGATAACCCACAAGTATAGGGGATCGCAACCGTTTTCGAGGGTAGAGTATTCAACCCAAATTTATTGATTCGACACAAGGGGAGCCAAAGAATATTCTCAAGCATTAACAGTTGAGTTGTCAATTCAATCGCACCTGAAAGACTTAATATCTGTAGCAAAGTATTTAGTAGTAAAGTAATATGGAAGTAACGGTAACAATGGCAAAAGTAATAATAGTAGTTTTTGTAGTGATTATAACAGTGGCAACGGAAAAGTAACTAAGCAAAGATCAATATGTGAAAAGCTCGTAGGCAATGGATCAGTGATGGATAATTATGTCAAATGTGATTCCTCATGCAACAGTTATAACATAGGGTGACACAGAACTAGCTCCAGTTCATCAATGTAATGTAGGCATGTATTCCGAATATAGTCATACGTGCTTATGGAAAAGAACTTGCATGACATCTTTTGTCCTACCCTCCCGTGGCAGCGGGGTCCTATCAGAAACTAAGGGATATTAAGGCCTACTTTTAATAGAGTACCAGAACAAAGCATTAACACTTAGTGAATACATGGACTCCTCAAACTATAGTCATCACCGGGAGTGGTCCCGATTATTGTCACTTCAGGGTTACCGAATCATAACACATAGTAGGTGACTATTGACTTGCAAAATAGGATCAAGAACTCACATATATTAATGAAAACATAATAGGTTCAGATCTGAAATCATGGCACTCGGGCCCTAGTGACAAGCATTAAGCATAGAAAAGTCATAGCAACATCAATCTCAGAACATAATGGATACTAGGGATCAAACCCTAACAAAACTAACTCGATTACATGATAAATCTCATCTAACCCATCACCGTCCAGCAAGCCTATGATGGAATTACTCAAGCACGGAGGTGAGCATCATGAAATTGGTGATGGAGGAAGGTTGATGATCACGATGGCGACGGATTCCCCTCTCCGGAGCCCCGAACGGACTCAGATCAGCCCTCCCGAGAGAGATTAGGGCTTGACAGCGGCTCCGTATCGTAAAACGCGATGAATCCTTCTCCTTTATTTTTTTCTCCCCGAACATGAATATATAGAGTTGGAGTTGAGTTCGGTGGAGCCTCAGGGGGGCCCATGAGACAGGGGGCGCGCCCCCACCCTCGTGGACAGGGTGTGGGCCCCCTGGTGTGAAGGAAATATGCCCTAGAGGCAATAATAAAGTTGTTATTTATATTTCCTTATATCATGATAAATGTTTATTATTCATGCTAGAATTGTATTAACCGGAAACTTAGTACATGTGTGAATACATAGACAAACAGAGTGTCACTAGTTTGCCTCTACTTGACTAGCTCGTTGAATCAATGATGGTTATGTTTCCTAACCATAGACATGAGTTGTCACTTGATTAACAAGATCACATCATTAGAGAATGATTTGATTGAATTGACCCATCCGTTAGCTTAACACGATGATCGTTTAGTTTGTTGCTATTGCTTTCTCCATAACTTATACATGTTCCTATGACTATGAGATCATGCAACTCCCGAATACCGGAGGAACACTTAGTGTGCTATCAAATGTCACAACGTAACTGGGTGACTATAAAGATGCTCTACAGGTATCTCCAATGGTGTTTGTTGAGTTGGCATAGATCGAGATTAGGATTTGTCACTCCGAGTATCGGAGAGGTATCTCTAGGCCCTCTCAGTAATGCACATCACTATAAGCCTTGCAAGCAATGTGACTAATGAGTTAGTTGCGGGATGATGCATTACAGAACGAGTAAAGATACTTGCCCGTAACGAGATTGAACTAGGTATTGAGATACCGACGATCGAATCTCGAGCAAGTAACATATCGATGACAAAGGGAACACCGTATATCGTTATGCAGTTTGACCGATAAAGATCTTTGTAGAATATGTGGGAGCCAATATGAACATCCAGGTTCCGCTATTGGTTATTGACCGGAGATGTGTCTCGGTCATGTATACATAGTTCTTGAACCCGTAGGGTCCGCACGCTTAACGTTCGGTGACGATCGGTATTATGAGTTTATATGTTTTGATGTACCGAAGGTAGTTCGGAGTCCCGAATATGATAATGGACATGACGAGGAGTCTTGAAATGGTTGGAACATAAAGATTGATATATTGGACGGTTATATTCGGACACCGGAAGTATTTCGGGTGATTTCGGAGAAAACCAGAGTGCTGGAGGGTTACCGGAACCCCCCCTCCTCGGGGGGGGGGGGGGAGTTGGTCCTTCATGGGCCACAGGGAAGAGGGGAGGTAGCCCATAAGGGGCATCCGCGCCCCCTCCCTATAGGGAGTCCGAATTGGACTAGGGAGGGGGGCGCCCCCCCCCTTTCCGTCTCCTCTTCCTCTCCCTTCCTTCCTTCCCCTTCTCCTCCTAGTAGGACTAGGAAAGGAGGTATCCTACTCCTACTAGGAGGAGGATTCCTCCTCCCTTGGCGCGCCACTAGGGCCGGCCGTCCTCCTCCCTTGCTCCTTTATATACTGGGGCAGGGGGCACCCCAGGACACACAAGTTGATTGTTTCCAGCCGTGTGCGGTGCCCCCCCTCAACCATAATCCACCTCGGTCATATCGTAGCAGTGCTTAGGCGAAGCCCTATTCCGGTAGCATCATCATCACCGTCATCACACCGTCGTGCTGACGAAGCTCTCCCCCGACACTCTGCTGGATCGTGAGTTCGTGGGACGTCACCGAGCCGAATGTGTGCAGATCGCGGAGGTGCCGTACTTTCGGTACTAGGATCGGTCAATAATGAAGACGTACGACTACGTGAACTGCGTTGTCATAACGCTTCCGCTTATGGTCTACGTGGGTACGTAGGCAACACTCTCCCCTCTCGTTGCTATGCATCACCATGATCTTGCGTGTGCGTAGGAATTTTTTTGAAATTACTACGTTCCCCAATAGTGGCATCCGAGCCAGGTTTATGTGTAGATGTTATATGCACGAGTAGAACACAAAGAAGTTGTGGGCGTGGGTATATACATATTGCTTGCCGTCACTAGTTGATTCTTGATTCGGCGGTATTGTTGGATGAAGCGGCCCAGACCGACATTACGCGTATGCTTACGCGAGACTGGTTCTACCGACGTGCTTCGCACGCAGGTGGCTGATGGGTGTCAGTTTCTCCAACTTTAGTTGAATCAGATTCAACGAACAGGGTTCTTTCTGAAGATCAAAAAGCAATCACTATACCGCGTTGTGGTTTTTGATGCGTAGGTAAGAACGGTTCTTGCTCAGCCCGTAGCAGCCACGTAAAACTTGCAACAACAAAGTAGAGGACGCCTAACTTGTTTTTGCAGGGCATGTTGTGATGTGATATGTTCAAGACATGATGCTAAATTTTATTGTATGAGAAGATCATGTTTTGTAACACAGTTATCGGCAACTGGCAGGAGCCATATGCTTGTCACTTTATTGTATGCAATGCAATCGCCATGTAATTGCTTTACTTTATCACTAAGTGGTAGCGATAGTCGTAGAAGCAATAGTTGGCGAGGTGACAACGGTGCTTCGATGGAGATCAAGGTGTCAAGCCGGTGACGATGGTGATCATGATGGTGCTTTGGAGATGGAGATCAAAGGCACAAGATGATGATGGCCATATCATATCACTTATATTGATTGCATGTGATGTTTATCCTTTATGCATCTTATTTTGCTTAGTTCGACGGTAGCATTATAAGATGATCTCTCACTAAATTTCAAGGTATAAGTGTTCTCCCTAAGTATGCACCGTTGCTACAGTTCGTCGTGCCGAGACACCACGTGATGATCAGGTGTGATAAGCTCTACGTTCACATACAACGGGTCCAAGCCAATTTTGCACATGCAGAATACTCGGGTTAAACTTGACGAGCCTAGCTTATGCAGATATAGCCTCGGAACACTGAGACCGAAAGGTCGAGCATGAATCATATAGTAGATATGATCAACATAGTGATGTTCACCATTGAAAACTACTCCATCTCACGTGATGATCGGACATGGTTTAGTTGATATGGATCACGTGATCACTTAGATGATTAGAGAGATGTCTATCTAAGTGGGAGTTCTTAAGTAATTTGATTAATTGAAATTTAATTTATCATGAACTTAGTACCTCATAGTATTTTGCATGTCTATGTTGTTGTAGATAGATGGCCCATGCTGTTGTTTCGTTGAATTTTAATGCGTTCCTAGAGAAAGCTAAGTTGAAAGATGATGGTAGCAACTACACGGACTGGGTCCGTAACTTGAGGATTATCCTCATTGCTGCATAGAAGAATTACGTCCTGGAAGCACCGCTAGGTGACAAACCCGCTGCAGGAGCAACGCTAGATGTTGTGAACACCTGGCAGAGCAAAGTTGATGACTACTCGATAGTTTAGTGTGCCATGCTTTACGGCTTAGAACCGGGACTTCAACGATGTTTTGAACGTCATGGAGCATATGAGATGGAGTTGAAGTTAATATTTCAAGCAAATGCCCGGATTGAGAGATATGAAGTCTGATACATCTCCGTCGTATCTATAACTTTTGATTGTTCCATGCCAATATTCTACAACTTTCATATACTTTTGCCAACTTTTTATACTATTTTTGGGACTAACATATTGATCCAGTGCATAGTGCCAGTTCCTGTTTGTTGCATGTTTTTGTTTCGCAGAAAACCCATATCAAACGGACTCCAAACGGGATAAAAACTGACGGAGATTTTTTGTAATATATGTGATTTTTGGGAAGAAGAATCAACGCGAGACGATGCCCGAGGGGGCCACGAGGCAGGGGGCGCGCCCCAGGGGGTCAGGAGCACCCTGGCCCTCGTGGCCACCCCGTAAGGTGGTTGGTGCCCTTCTTTCGCTGCAAGAAAGACAATATCCGGATACAAATCGTGTTAAAATTTCAGCCCAATAGGAGTTACGGATCTCCGGAAATTTAAGAAACGATGAAAGGGCAGAATCAGGAAGCGCAGAAACAGAGAGAGACAAATCCAATCTCAGAGGGGCTCTCGCCCCTTCCACGCCATGGAGACCATGGACCAGAGGGGAAACCCTTCTCCCATCTAGGGAGAAGGTCAAGGAAGAAGAAGAAGGAGGGGGGCTCTCTCCCCCTCGCTTCCGGTGGCGCTGGAACGCCGCCGGGGCCATCATCATCACCGCAATCTACACCAACACCTCCGCCATATTCACCAACATCTCCATCACCTTCCCCCCTCTATCTACAATGGTCCACTCTCCCGCAACCCGATGTACCCTCTACTTGAACATGGTTCTTTATGCTTCATATTATCATCCAATGATGTGTTGCCATCCTATGATGTCTAAGTAGATTTTTGTTGTCCTATCGGTAATTGGTGAATTGCTATGATTGGTTTAATTTGCTTGTGGTTATGTTGCTGTCCTTTGGTGCCCATCATATGAGCGCGCGCGTGGGTCAGACCATAGGGTTAGTTGTATGTTGATAGGACTATGTATTGGAGGGCAAGAGTGACAGAAGCTTCAACCTAGCATAGAAATTGATGCATATGGGATTGAAGGGGGACCAATATATCTTAATGCTATGGTTGGGTTTTACCTTAATGAACGTTAGTAGTTGCGGATGCTTTCTAATAGTTCCAATCATAAGTGCATAGAATTCCAAGTCAGGGATGACATGCTAGCAGTGGCCTCTCCCACATAAAACTTGCTATCGGTCTAGTAAAGTAGTCAATTGCTTAGGGACAATTTCGCAACTCCTACCACCACTTTTCCACACTCGCTATACTAACTTTGTTGCCTGTTTACCTAAACATCCCCTACTTTTTATTTACGTGCACTTTATATTCTTGCAAACCTATCCAAAAACACCTACAAAGTACTTATAGTTTCATACTTGTTCTAGGTAAAGCGAACGTTAAGCATGCGTAGAGTTGTATCGGTGGTCGATAGAACTAGAGGGAATATTTGTTCTACCATTAGCTCCTTGTTGGGTTCGACACTCTTACTTATCGAAAGAGGCTACAAATGATCCCCTATACTTGTGGGTTATCAAGGCCTTTTTCTTGCGCCGTTGCCGGGGACCAATAGCGTGGGGTGAATATTCTCGTGTGTGCTTGTTTGCTTTATCACTAAGTAATTTTTGTTTGCTGTTCTAAGTTGTTCTCTATCTTTAGTTATGGATATGGAACACAGAATACCAAAAAAATTAGGTGTACCTGCTACTCATGGAGATGGGGAACCTCCTAAAACCCTTGATGTTGGTTATGTGAAAAATATTATGTACTACTTTGATAATCATGAGAAAACCCCATTCAATTATGTAATGGGAGACACGTTGGATAAACGTGAATATCTTTAGGGATTATCGCTTGACTCAAAAAGGGAAACTATTATGGGATCAAATTCATATGTTGCATTGGTATGCACGGGAACTATGCTTGAGATATGATTATACTTGTTGCTCTAGGATGAAGGCTCCACACCTTCCCTTTTCATGCAAATTTAATGATGATAAAACCTTGGCATCTTATGCTAATGGTATATATGATTACTATGATGTGGAACAAATAGAAGAATTTGTTGCTTTTATGGGTGCTTATGAAATTGAATCTTTGTTTAAAGAGTGTGAAAATTTTGAAGATTCAGTTTATAGACCTGAAAATTTAGCTATCCTTAAATATTGCTATGAGAATTATGAATTCAATTCCGACATTGATGATTTTATTGAGAGAGTCTCCGCTGTCCAAGAAGAGACTAATATTTTGCAGGAGTCTATGGAAGAAGGAATTGATGAACTGTGAGCTCATTGGATGAAAAAGATGATGAGGAGAGCGAAGAACAAAAGGGGGAAGAGCGGATTGATAACCCGTGCCCACCTTCTAATGATAGTAAGTCTTCAACTCATACATTGTTTAATTTCCCTTCATGCTTACCGAAGGATGAATCCTATGATGATTGTTATGATCCCGTTGATTCTCTTGAAATATCCCTTTTTGATGATGCTTGCTATGCGTGTGGCCAAGATGCCAATATGAATTATGCTTATGGAGATGAACTTGCTATAGTTCCTTATGTTAAACATGAAATTGTTGCTATTGCACCCACGCATGATAGTCCTACTATCTTTTTGAATTCTCCCAACTACACTATATCGGAGAAGTTTGCACATATTAAGGATTATATTGATGGGTTGCCTTTTACCATTGCACATGATAATTTTGATGACTATAATATGCATGTGCTTGCTGCTCCTACTTGCAATTATTATGAGAGAGGAACTACATCTCCGCCTCTTTATGTTTCCAACACGATAGAATTGCAAGAAACTGTTTATACTATGCATTGGCCTTTACTATGTGTGCATGAATTGTTCTTTTATGACATGCCGATGCATAGGAAGATAGTTAGACTTCGTCATTGCTTGATATATGTTACTTTTTGCTCACTACTAAATTACAAATCATTGTTGATTTAAATTGGCTTTGATATACCTTGGGATCCGGGTGGATCCATTACTTGAGCACTATATGCCTAGCTTAATGGCTTTAAAGAAAGCGCTGCCAGGGAGACAACCCAGTAGTTTTAGAGAGTCATTTATTTCTGTTGTGTGCTCTTATAAAGTTTAGAATAAAAATAATGTGCCAAGGTTTTCCTTTAGGATATTTACATTGATTGTTGGTTTGTGCGGTGCAGGACAGAAACTTTGGCTGTAGTGCACGATTTTACATTTTTTACTGGAACGTTAAACGGTTTTGAAACCTTTTGCATTGTCTTTATATACATTTTTTTATTTTTACTAATTTTGGTAGAATGTTTGGAGTAACATAAGTATGGTGAATGTTCAGATTACTAGAGACTATCCTGTTTAAGACAGATTCTGTTTTTGATGCATAGTTTGCTTGTTTTGATGAAACTATCAATTTATATCAGTGGATTAAGCCATGGAAAAGTTATATTACAGTAGCTACAATGCAAAAAAACGAATTGGTTTGCAACAGTACTTAGAGTAGTGATTTGCTTTATTATACTAACGGATCTTACCGAGTTTTTTATTGAAGTTTTGTGTGGATGAAGTGTTCGAAGATCGAGGATGTCTCGATGTGAGGATAAGGAGGAGAGACAAGAGCTCAAGCTTGGGGATGCCCAAGGCACCCCAAGTAAATATTCAAGGAGACTCAAGCATCTAAGCTTGGGGATGACCCGGAAGGCATCCCATCTTTCTTCAACAAGTATCGATATGTTTTCGGATGCGTTTCGTTCATGCGATATGTGCAATCTTGGAGCGTCTTTTGCATTTAGTTTTCACTTTTCTTTTATGCACCATGCTGGTATGAGATAGTCCTTGGTTGATTTATAGAATGCTCATTGCACTTCACTTATATCTTTTGAGTATGGCTTTATAGAATGCTTCATCTGCTTCGCTTATATCATTTGAAGTTTGGATTGCCTGTTTCTCTTCACATAGAAAACCGCCATTTGTAGAATGCTCTTTTGCTTAACTTATATTTGTTAGGGCGTGGGCATATCTTTTGTAGAAAGAATTAAACTCTCTTGCTTCACTTATATCTATTTAGAGAGTTGACAGGAATTGGTCATTCACATGGTTAGTCATAAAATCCTACATAAAACTTGTAGATCACTGAATATGATATGTTTGATTCCTTGCAATAGTTTTGCGATATAAAGGTGGTGATATTAGAGTCGTGCTAGTTGAGTAATTGTGAAATTGAGAAATACTTGTGTTGAGGTTTGCAAGTCCCGTAGCATGCACGTATGGTGAACCATTATGTAACGACGTTGGAGCATGAGGTATTTATTGATTGTCTTCCTTATGAGTGGCGGTCGGGGACGAGCTATGGTCTTTTCCTACCAATCTATCCCCCTAGGGGCATGCATAGTAGTACTTTACTTCGAGGGCTAATAAACTTTTGCAATAAGTATATGAGTTCTTTATGACTAATGTGAGTCCATGGATTATACGCACTCTCACCCTTCCATCATTGCTAGCCTCTTCGGTACTGTGAATTGCCCTTTCTCACCTCAAGAGTTGGTGCAAACTTCGCCAGTGCATTCAAACCCCGTGATACGATACACTCTATCACACATAAACCTCCTTATATCTTCCTCAAATCAGCCACCATACCTACCTATCATGGCATTTCCATAGCCATTCCGAGATATATTGCCATGCAACTTTCATCATCATCATATACATGACTTGAGCATTTATTATCATATTGCTTTGCATGATTGTAAGATATCTAGCATGATGTTTTCGTGGTTTGTCCGTTTTTTGATGTTATTGCTACGCTAGATCATTGCACATCCCGGTACACCGCCTGAGGCATTCATATAGAGTCATATCTTTGTTCTAGTATCGAGTTGTAATATTGAGTTGTAAGTAAATAGAAGTGTGATGATCATCATTATTAGAGCATTGCCCCAGTGAGGAAAGGATGATGGAGACTATGATTCCCCCACAAGTCGGGATGCGACTCCGGACTTTAAAAATAAATGAAAGAGGCCAAAGAAGCCCAAATAAAAAAGAGAGGCCAAAGAGGCCCACCAAAACAAAAAAATAAAGAAGAAGAAGAAGAAGAAGAAGAAGAAGAAAAAACAACAAAAAAATGAGAGAAGAAGAGAGAAGGGGCAATGTTACTATCCTTTTACCACACTTGTGCTTCATAGTAGCACCATGTTCTTCATATAGAGAGTCTCTTGAGTTATCACTTTCATATACTAGTGGGAATTTTCATTATAGAACTTGGCTTGTATATTCCAATGATGGGCTTCCTCAAATGCCCTAGGTCTTCATGAGCAAGCAAGTTGGATGCACACCCACTTAGTTTCAGTCTGATCTTTCATACACTTATAGCTCTAGTGCATCTGTTGCATGGCAATCCCTACTCCTCACATTGACATCAATTGATGGGCATCTCCATAGCCCATTGATTAGCCGCGTCGATATGAGACTTTCTCCCTTTTTACCTTCTTCACACAAACCTCCATCATCATATTCTATTCCACCCATAGTGCTATGTCCATGGCTTGCGCTCATGTATTGCGTGAGAGTTGAAAAGGCTGAAGCGCATTAAAAAGTATGAACCAATTGCTCGGCTTGTCATCGGGGTTGTGCATGATTTGAATGCTTTGTGTGGTGAAGATGGAGCATAGCCAGACTATATGATTTTGTAGGGATGAGCTTTCTTTGGCTATGATATTTTGATAAGACATAATTGCTTGGTTAGTATGCTTGAAGTATTATTGTCTTAATGTCAAATGATAGACTATTGCTTTGAATCACTCGTGTCTTAATATTCATGCCATGATTAGATATATGATCAAGATTATGCTAGGTAGCATTCCACATCAAAAATTATATTTTTGTATCATTTACCTGCTCGAGGACGAGCAAGAATTAAGCTTGGGGATGCTGATACGTCTCTGTCGTATCTATAATTTTTGATTGTTCCATGCCAATATTCTACAACTTTCATATACTTTTAGCAACTTTTTATACTATTTTTGGGACTAACATATTGATCCAGTGCCCAGTGCCAGTTCCTGTTTGTTGCATGTTTTTGTTTCACAGAAAATCCATATCAAGCGGAGTCCAAATGGGATAAAAACCGACGGAGATTTTTTTGGAATATATGTGATTTTTAGGAAGAAGAATCAACGCGAGACAATGCCCGAGGGGGCCACGAGGCAGGGGGCGCGCCCGAGGGGGTCAGGAGCGCCCCTGGCCCTCGTGGCCACCCCATAAGGCGGTTGGTGCCCTTCTTTCGCCGCAAGAAAGACAATATCCGGATACAAAACGTGTTAAAATTTCAGCCCAATCGGAGTTACGGATCTCCGAGAATTTAAGAAATGGTGAAAGGGCAGAATCAGGGAGCGCAGAAACAGAGAGAGACAGATCCAATCTCGGAGGGGCTCTCGCCCCTCCCACGCCATGGAGACCATGGACCAGAGGGGAAACCCTTCTCCCATCTATGGAGAAGGTCAAGGAAGAAGGAGAAGGAGGGGGCTCTCTCCCCCTCGCTTCTGGTGGCGCCGGAACGCCGTCGGGGCCATCATCATCACCACAATCTACACCAACACCTCCGCCATCTTCACCAACATCTCCATCACCTTCCCCCCTCTATCTACAGTGGTCCACTCTCTCGTAACCCGCTGTACCCTCTACTTGAACATGGTGCTTTGTGCTTCATATTATTATCCAATGAGGTGTTGACATCCTATGACGTCTGAGTAGATTTTCGTTGTCCTATCGGTAATTGGTGAATTTCTATGATTGGTTTAATTTTCTTGTGGTTATATTGCTGTCCTTTGGTTCCCATCATATGAGCGCGCACGTGGATCACACCATAGGGTTAGTTGTATGTTGATAGGACTATGTATTGGAGGGCAAGAGTGACAGAAGCTTCAACGTAGCATAGAAATTGATGCATACGGGATTGAAGGGGGACCAATATATCTTAATGCTATGGTTGGGTTTTACCTTAATGAATGTTAGTAGTTGTGGATGCTTGCTAATAGTTCCAACCATAAGTGCATAGAATTCCAAGTCAGGGATGACATGCTAGTAGTGGCCTCTCCCACATAAAACTTGCTATCGGTCTAGTAAAGTAGTCAATTGCTTAGGGACAATTTCGCAACTCCTACCACCACTTTTCCACACTCGCTATACTAACTTTATTGCTTCTTTACCTAAACAGCCCCTACTTTTTATTTACGTGCATTTTATATTCTTGCAAACCTATCCAAAAACACCTACAAAGTACTTATAGTTTCATACTTGTTCTAGGTAAAGCGAACGTTAAGCGTGCATAGAGTTGTATCGGTGGTCGATAGAACTTGAGGAAATATTTGTTCTACATTTAGCTCCTCGTTGGGTTCGACACTCTTACTTATCGAAAGAGGCTACAATTGATCCCATATACTTGTGGGTTATCAAAGTCTCCAATGAATTCTATAGCTGCAAGATGGAGGAGAATAGTTTTGTTAGTGAACATAGACTTAGAATGTCTGGGTACCACAACCACTTGACTCAAATGGGAGTTAATCTTCCTGATGATAGTGTCATTGACAGAGTTATTCAATCACTGCCACCAAGCTACAAGAGCTTCGTGATGAACTATAATATGCAAGGGATGGATAAGACGATTCCTGAGTTCTTCGCAATGCTAAAGGCTGTGGAGGTAGAAATCAAGAAGGAGAATCAAGTGTTGATGGTCAACAAGACCACCAGTTTCAAGCAAAAGGGTAAAGGGAAGAATGGGAACTTCAAGAAGAACAACAAGCTAGTTGCTGCTCAAGTGAAGAAACCCAAGTCTAGACCTAAGCCTGAGACTGAGTGCTTCTACTGCAAAGGAACTGATCACTAGAAGCGGAACTGCCCCAAGTATTTGGCGGAGAAGAAGGATGGCAAAGTGAAAGGTATATTTGATATACATGTTATTGATGTGTACCTTATTAATGCTCACAGTAGTGCCTGGGTATTTGATACTGGTTCAGTTCCTAACATTTGCAACTCAAAACAGGGGCTACAGATTAAGCGAATATTGGCTAAGGACGAGGTGACGATGCATGTGGGAAATGGTTCCAAAGTCGATGTGATCACCGTCGGCACGCTACCTCTACATCTACCTTCGGGATTAGTTTTACACCTAAATAATTGTTATTTGGTGCCAGCATTGAGCATGAACATTATATCTAAATCTTGTTTGATGCGAGACGGTTATTCATTTAAATCAGAGAATAATGGTTGTTCTATTTATATGAGTAATATCTTTTATGGTCATGCACCCTTGATGAGTGGTCTATTTTTACTAAATCTTGATAATAGCGATACACATGTTCATAGTATTGAAGCCAAAAGATGCAGAGTTGATAATGATAGTGCAACTTATTTGTGGCACTACCGTTTAGGTCATATTGGTGTAAAGCACATGAAGAAACTCCATACTGGTGGACTTCTGGTCTCACTTGATTATGAATCACTTGGTACTTGCGAACCATGCCTCATGGGCAAGATGACTAAAACTCTGTTCTCCGGAACAATGGAGCGAGCAACAGAGTTATTGGAAATCATACATACTGATGTATGTCGTCCAATAAACATTGAAGCTCACGGCGGATATCGTTATTTTCTCACCTTCACAGATGATTTGAGCAGATATGGGTATATCTACTTAATGAAACATAAGTCTGAAACATTTGAAAAGTTCAAAGAATTTCAGAGTGAAGTGGAAAATCATCATAACAATAAAATCAAGTTTCTACGATCTGATCGTGGAGGTGAATATTTGAGTTCTGAGTTTGGACTTCATTTGAAACAATGCGGAATAGTTTCGCAACTCACGCCACCTGGAACACCACAACGTAATGGTGTGTCCGAACGTCGTAACCGCACTTTAGTAGATATGGTGTGATCTATGATGTCTCACTGATTTACCGCTATCGTTTTGGGGTTATGCTTTAGAGATGGCTGCATTCATGTTAAATAGGGCACCATCTAAATCCATTGAGACGACACCTTATGAATCGTGGTTTGGCAAGAAACCCAAGTTGTCCTTTCTTAAAGTTTGGGGCTGCGATGCTTATGTGAAAAAGCTTCAACCTGATAAGCTCGAACCCAAATCGGAGAAATGTGTCTTCGTAAGATACCCAAAGGAGACTGTTGGGTACACCTTCTATCAAAGATCCGAGGGCAAGATATTTGTTGCTAAGAATGGATCCTTTCTAGAGAAGGAGTTTCTCTCGAAAGAAGTGAGTGGGAGGAAAGTAGAAATTGACGAGGTAATTGTACCTTCTCCCTTATTGGAAAGTAGTTCATCACTGAAATCAGTTCTAGTGATTCCTACACAAGTAAGTGAGGAAGCTAATGATGATGATCATGAAACTTCTGATCAAGTTACCACCGAACCTCGTAGGTCAACCAGAGTAAGATCCGCACCAGAGTGGTACGGTAATCCTGTTCTAGAAGTCATGTTACTTGACCTTGACGAACCTATGAACTATGAGGAAGCGATGATGAGCCCAGATTGCGCAAAATGGCTTGAGGCCATGAAATATGAGATGGGATCCATGCATGAGAACAAAGTATGGACTTTGGTCGACTTGCCGATGATCGGTAGGCCATAGAGAATAAATGGATCTTCAAGAAGAAGACTGACGCTGACGGTAATATTACTGTCTACAAATCTCGACTTGTTGCAAAAGGTTTTCGACAAGTTCAAGGAGTTGACTACGATGAGACCTTCTCACCCGTAGCGATGCTTAAGTCCGTCTGAATCATGTTAGCAATTGCCGCATTTTATGATTATGAAATTTGGCAAATGGATGTCAAAACTGCAATCCTTAATGGATATCTTAAAGAAGAGTTGTATATGATGCAACCAGAAGGTTTTGTCGATCCAAAAGGTGCTAACAAAGTGTGCAAGCTCCAGCGATCCATTTATGGACTGGTGCAAGCCTCTCAGAGATGGAATATACGCTTTGATAGTGTGATCAAAGCATATGGTTTTATATAGACTTTTGGAGAAGCATGTATTTACAAGAAAGTGAGTGGGATATTGACGTCTACTACACAACCTTCTTCTTGTAGACGTTGTTGGGCCTCCAAGTGCAGAGGTTTGTAGGACAGTAGAAAATTTCCCTCAAGTGGATGACCTAAGGTTTATCAACCTGTAGGAGGCGTAGGATTAAGATGGTCTCTCTCAAGCAACCCTGCAACCAAATAACAAAGAGTCTCTTGTGTCCCCAACACACCCAATACAATGGTAAATTGTATAGGTGCACTAGTTCGGCGAAGAGATGGTGATACAAGTGGTATGGATGATAGATATAGGTTTTTGTAATTTGAAAATATAAAAACAGCAAGGTAACTAATGATAAAAGTGAGCGTAAACGGTATTGCAATGCGTTGAAACAAGGCCCGGGGTTCATACTTTCACTAGTGCAAGTTCCCTCAACAATAATAACATAATTGGATCACATAACTATCCCTCAACATGCAACAAAGAGTCACTCCAAAGTCACTAATAGCGGAGAACAAACGAAGAGATTATGGTAGGGTACAAAACCACCTCAAAGTTATTCTTTCCAATCAATCCGTTGGGCTATTCCTATAAGTGTCACAAACAGCCCTAGAGCTCGTACTAGAATAACACCTTAAGACACAAATCAACCAAAACCCTAATGTCACATAGATACTCCAATGTCACCTCAAGTATGTGTGGGTATGATTATACGATATGCATCACACAATCTCAGATTCATCTATTCAACCAACACATAGAACCTCAAAGAGTGCCCCAAAGTTCCTACCGGAGAATCACGGCGAAAACTTGTCCCAACCCCTATGCATAGGTTCATGGGCGGAACCTGCAAGTTGATCACCAAAACATACATTAAGTGAATCACGTGATATCCCATTGTCACCACAGATACGCACGACAAGACATACATCAAGTGTTCTCAAATCTTTAAAGACTCAATCCGATAAGATAACTTCAAAGGGGAAACTCAATCCATTACAAGAGAGTAGAGGGGGGAGAAAACATCATAGGATCCAAATATAATAGCAAAGCTCACGATACATCAAGATCGTGCCACCTCAAGAACACGAGAGAGAGAGAGAGAGATCAAACACATAGCTACTGGTACATACCCTCAGCCCCGAGGGAGAACTACTCCCTCCTCCTCATGGAGAGCACCGGAATGATGAAGATGGCCACCAGAGAAGTATTCCCCCTCCGGCAGGGTGCCGGAACGGATCTAGATTGGCTTTCGGTGGCTACGGAGGCTTCTGGCGGCGGAACTCCCGATCTATTGTGCTCCCCGATAGTTTTAGGGTATATGGATATATATATAGGTGAAAGAAATACATCAGGGGAGCCATGAGGGGCCCACGAGGGTGGAGGGCGCCCAGAGGGGGTGGGCGCGCCCCCCTGCCTCGTGGCTTCCTCGTTGATCCCCTAACGTGCACTCCAAGTCTCCTGTATTGCTTTCTTTCCAAAAATAAGTTCCGTGAAGTTTCAGGTCAATTGGACTCCGTTTGACTTTCCTTTTCTGCGATACTCTAAAACAAGGAAAAACAGAAAATGGCACTGGGCTCTAGGTTAATAGGTTAGTGCCAAAAATCATATAAAATAGCATATAAATGCATATAAAACATCCAAGGTTGATAATATAATAGCATGGAATAATCAAAAATTATAGATACGTTGGAGACGTATCAGCATCCCCAAGCTTAATTCCTGCTCGTCCTCGAGTAGGTAAATGATAAAAACAGAATTTTTGATGTGAAATGCTACCTAACATATTTCCCTAAGTAATTCTCTTCATTTTGGCAAGAATATTCAGATCCATAAGATTCAAGACAAAAGTTTAATATTGACATAAAAATAATAATACTTCAAGCATACTAACTAAGCAATTATGTCTCTTCAAAATAACATGGCCAAAGAAAGTTATCCCTACAAAATCATATAGTCTGGCAATGCTCCATCTTCACCACACAACGTATTCAAATCATGCACAACCCCGATGACAAGCCAAACAATTGTTTCATACTTTTGTTCTCAAACCTTTTCAATCTTCACGCAATATATGAGCGTGAGCCATGGATATAGCACTATAGGTGGAATAGAAGGGTGGTTATGGAGAAGACAAAAAGGGAGAAGATAGTCTCACATCAACTAGGCGTATCAACGGGCTATGGAGATGCCCATTAATAGATATCAATGTGAGTGAGTAGGGATTGCCATGCAACAGATGCACTAGAGCTATAAATGTATGAAAGCTCAACAAGAGACTAAGTGGGTGTGCATCCAACTTGCTTGCTCACGAAGACCTAGGGCATTTTGAGGAAGCCCATCATTGGAATATACAAGCCAAGTTTTATAATGTAAAATTCCCACTAGTATATGAAAGTGACAACATAGGAGACTCTCTATTATGAAGATCATGGTGCTACTTTGAAGCACAAGTGTGGTAAAAGGATAGTAGCATTGCCCCTTCTCTCTTTTTCTCTCATTTTTTTTATTTGGTCCTTCTCTTTTTTTATGGCCTCCTTTTTTGGGGGCTTCTTTGGCCTCTTTTTTTTCGTCCGAAGTCTCATCCCGACTTGTGGGGAAATCATAGTCTCCATCATCCTTTCCTCACTGGGACAATGCTCTAATAATGATCATCACACTTTTATTTTCTTACAGCTCAAGAATTACAACTCGATACTTAGGACAAGATATGACTCTATATGAATGCCTCCGGCGGTGTACCAGGATGTGCAATGACTCATGAGTGACATGTATGAAAGAATTATGAATGGTGGCTTTGCCACAAATACGATGTCAACTACATGATCATGCAAAGCAATATGACAATGATGAAGCATGTCATAATAACGGAACGGTGGAAAGTTGCATGGGAATATATCTCGGAATGGCTATGGAAATGCCATAATAGGTAGGTATGGTGGCTGTTTTGAGGAATATATATGGTGGGTTTATGGTACCGGCGAAAGTTGCGCGGTACTAGAGAGGCTAGCAATGGTGGAAGGGTGAGAGTGCGTATAATCCATGGACTCAACATTAGTCATAAAGAAATCACATACTTATTGCAAAAATCTATTAGTTATCGAAACAAGGTACTATGCGCATGCTCCTAGGGGGATAGATTGGTAGGAAAAGACCATCGCTCGTCCCCGACCGCCACTCATAAGGAAGACAATCAACAAATAAATCATGTTCCGACTTCATCACATAACGGTTCACCATACGTGCATGCTACGGGAATCACAAACTTCAACACAAGTATTTCTCAAATTCACAACTACTCAACTATCATGACTCTAATATCACCATCTCCATATCTCAAAACAATTATCAAGTATCAAACTTCTCATAGTATTCAATGCACTTTATATGATAGTTTTTATTATACCCGTCTTGGATGCCCATCATATTAGGACTAAATTCATAACCAAAGCAAAATACCATGCTGTTTAGAGACTCTCAAAATGATATAAGTGAAGCATGAGAGTTCATCTATTTCTATAAAATAAAACCACCACCGTGCTTTAAAAGGATATAAGTGAAGCACTAGAGCAAATGACAAACTACTCCAAAAGATATAAGTGAAGATCAATGAGTAGTCGAATAATTATGCAACTATGTGAAGACTCTCTAACATTTAAGAATTTCAGATCTTGGTATTTTATTCAAACAGCAAGCAAAACAAAAGAAAATAAAATGACGCTCCAAGCAAAACACATATCATGTGGCGAATAAAAATATAGCTGCAAGTAAAGTTACCGATGAACGAAGACGAAAGAGGGGATGCCTTCCGGGGCATCCCAAGCTTAGGCTCTTGGTTTTCCTTGAATATTTCCTTAGGGTGCCATGGGCATCCCCAAGCTTAGGCTCTTGCCACTCCTTATTCCATAATCCATCGAATCTTTACCCAAAACTTGAAAACTTCACAACACAAAACTTAACAGAAAACTCGTAAGCTCCGTTAGCGAAAGAAAACAAAACACCGCTTCAAGGTACCGTAATGAACTCATTATTTATTTAAATTGGTGTTAAACCTACTATATTCCAACTTCTCTATGGTTTATAAATGTAGCGACCCGACCTCAAACGATCAAGTCTCTGTGCTTCAGTGTCATCCCTGGATCGGTAATGCTAACACACACAGTACTCGAGGATTTATAACAGAGTAGAAATCACACACTTATTACATCGAATGTCTCCAAAGAGAGCTTATTACAGTAAATTTGGCTTAAGGCCATCTAATACGATAACAGCGGAAGGCTTGGAAGATAAAGTGTGTCCATCAACTCCAACGGCATAGCTGAGCTGCACGGCAACGACCTAACGAACCTTACTCCTCGTCTGAAAAGTCTGCAACATAATACGTTGCAGCCCGAAACGGGTCAGCACATGGAATATGCTGGCAAAATAACACAGTAGAGCAAGAACAGAATAATGCTATCACTACATGCATATTTGGCTGGTGGAAAGCTCTATGGTTATAATTTTTGCGAAAAGCCAATTTTTCCCTACAACAAAGGAATAGATTTTTAATTTAACTATCATGGTAGTTGAAACGTCATTGAGAAGGTTCCTCCAACTCAATCCCAATTAAAGTAATTATCAACCCAATAATATTAGTTTAGAGTGATGAGATACTTAAGATACTCCAAGTACTAGATACTCAAGATTGTCCATAACTGGGGACACGGCTAACCATGATTAGTTTATACACTCTGCAGAGGTTTGCGCACTTTTCCCCACAAGACTCGATCTCCTCCGTTGATTTTCTCGCACTACAAGGTGTTTGAGAAATGGATGACCGAGACACAGTCTTTCAGAAACATTAACTCTCTACTCCGGGCAGACCATACCAAACCTACAATCCCACTACCTGCTGATCCACCTCTTCAAGAGCTTCACGTAACTTACTCAACTATGCTAGAGCCCATAATAGCTTGTGGCTGCACACGTAAGTTTCTAGCATGAATAATCTCAGTTCCCTTTGAGCCTGGGTGGTGGTCCATAGGAAGATCGCACGGGTACTCCGGGATTTCCAAAAAATACAGGCAACACCGGGTACTCCAGGTGCCTCAGTCCACCCAGATGTGTATTTAAGTTGCCACCTTAAGTTGAACCATTAATTATCAATCTCACATCTGTCATGGATTTCACTCACCCAAACTACGTCTACGAGCATAGCATAGCAATATAAGCAACGCGTAGAAGTAACTCCCAGGGTTTGAATGTAACATGGTAATAGGTTCTACCTCATCAACTACTTCCCAACCCACATGTTAATGACATCCTAACCATGCAATGTTTGAGGATTGGAACTAATGCATAAAAACTGGGTGATAAAGGGGTATGATCAAAGTGTTACTTGCCTTGCTGACGATCCGCGTAACCTAGAGACTCCAAATAACACGCTTCGCACTCCGGGAATTCTATCGCAAACAAACAATAGCATACATAAGCAATCAAGCAAAGAAACACGGGTACATCTCAAATAAAAGGTCTAACCAGAAAGTTCAACTTAAGAACTCCGGTTTGCAAAAAGAATCAAATCGAACGGAGCAACGAAACTCAAACGACGAAAGAAACAAGATCCGTTTACTAATCCGGACCTAGGTCAAATTTTACAGTAGAAAAAGCTTGTTCGAGTTGGTTAAGCGAAAAGAGGGTCTCGAGACAAAGATCTAGGCGTTTGAATCGCCTGATTCTGACTAACGAGCGAAAAGATAAACTAGAACGAAAATCAGATCAGAAATCGCGATCAGAAATAATCGCGGAATAATCAGATAAAAAGAAAACTGACGAACAGGCTAACGAACGAGCGTTCGTTATCTGTAGCTAACGAGCGAAAACCGTTCGTTGAAAACAAACGTCTGCTAAACAAAAAAACCGAAAAAACCAGCGAACCGAAAAAAACGACTAGGGTTTCTTAACGAAAACCGAATGGCGCTAACCTCCGGCGAGGTCCGGCACGGCGGCGGCTCCGGCGAGGGGCGGCGCGGGCAACAGGCGGCGGCGGTTCGCGGAGAGGGGCGGCACGGCAGCGGCAAAGGCGGCGATGCGCGGGCGACGGGCGGCGGGCGGCGGGGTGGGGAGGCTCCCAGGGCGGCGGGGCACGGCTTTTAAAGAGGGGGGTTTGTGCCTTGGGGGAGGGGGCACGACACGACAACGGAGTCCGAGCCAGACTCCTGTTCGACGGCGACGGCGGCGCGGTCTCCCGCTAGGAGACGACGGCGCGGGGAAGTGGGCCGGTGTCGCACCCACGATGCGGCTATATCTCCCACGTGTTGGAGCACGACTTAGAGGCATAGCCGCATAGTAGGCATGTCGCAAGAGGGGTAATCTTTACACATCCCATGTACTGAATAAGAAAGGGATAAAGAGTTGGCTTATAATCGCCACTTCACACAATACATAAATATAGCATTACATCATCCAGAATACAATCAAGGTCCGACTACGGAACCAAAATAAAAGAAGACAACCCCAAATGCTAGATCCCCGATCGCCCCGACTGGGCTCCACTACTGATCAACTGGAAACTAAACAACACAACGAACATGATCTTCATCGAGCTCCTCCTTGAGCTCGGTTGTGTCACCTGCACGGGTATCATCGGCACCTGCAACTGTTTTGGAAGTATCTATGAGTCACGAGGACTCAACAATCTCACACCCGCGAGATCAAGACTATTTAAGCTTAAGGGGTAGGAAAAGGTAGTGAGGTGGAGCTGCAGCAAGCACTAGCATATATGGTGGCTAACTTACGCAATTGAGAGCGAGAAGAGAAGCAAAGCACGTTCGTAAACTAGAAGTGATCAAGAAGTGATCCTGAAAATACTTACGTTCAAGCATAACACAAGAACCGTGTTCACTTCCCGGACTCCTCCGAGAAGAGACCATCACGGCTACACACGCAGTTGATGCATTTTAATTAAGTTAAGTGTCAAGTTCTCTACAACCGGACATTAACAAATTCCCATCTGCCCATAACCGCGGGCACGGCTTTCGAAAGTTCAAAACCCTGCAGGGGTGTCCCAACTAAGCCCATCACAAGCTCTCACGGTCAACGAAGGATATTCCTTCTCCCACGAAGACCCGATCAGGCTCGGAATCCCGGTTACAAGACATTTCGACAATGGTAAAACAAGACCAGCAAAGCCACCCGAATGTGCCGACAAATCCCGATAGGAGCTACACATATCTTGTTCTCAGGGGCACACCGGATTGTCCAAACTTCCGGTAGGCCAACCCAGAGTTGCCCCTGGTGGCCACCGGCGGCTGACAGGTTGGACCAACACTCAGAGGAGCACTGTCCGGGGGGGGGGGGGTTTAAAATAAAGATGACCCTCGGGCTCCGGAAACCCAAAGGGAAAAAAGGCTAGGTGAGGCAAATGTGAAACCAAGGTTGGGCCTTGCTGGAGGAGTTTTATTCAAAGCAAACTATCAAGGGGTTCCCATTATAAACCAACCGCGTAAGGAACACAAAATCAAGGAACATAACATCGATATGACGGAAACTAGGGCGGCAAGAGTGGAACAAAACACCAGGCATAAGGCCGAGCCTTCCACCCTTTACCAAGTATATAGATGCATTAATTAAAATAAGAGATATTGTGATATCCCAACATATCCATGTTGCAACATGGAACAAACTTCATCTTCACCTGCAACTAGCAACGCTATAAGAGGGGCTGAGCAAAGCGGTAACATAGCCAAACAAGGGTTTGCTAGGAAAGGTGGGTTAGAGGCTTGACATGGCAATATGGGAGGCATGTTAAAGCAAGTGGTAGGTATCGCGGCATAGCAATAGAGCGAGCAACTAAGCAAGCAAAGATAGAAGTGATTTTGAGGGTATGGTCATCTTGCCTGAGATCCCGCAAGGAAGAAGAAACGAGTCAATGAAGAAGACAAACGAACGTAGTCGAACGGATCCTCACAAACGCGACGTTATCGGAACCAACCCGAAGAAGCAACACCGGAAAGAAGCAAACCACATAGTAAACAAACAACACATCAACATGGCATGATGCACAATTGAGTATGATGCATGTCCAGTTTAATGAGGCATGGCATGGCAAAGTGCACAAACAATCCTACAAATTAAGTGGAGCTCAATATGCAATGAGTTGCATATTGACGGAACACCACGTGACTTATTTAGTTCTCTCTCGTTTAAGTACCCAACAATATTAGATGTTCTTAGCATGGCAAGAGGTGAGACAAATGAAAACTACCTATCTAGGCAAGTTTAAATGAGGCCGGAACAACAAACAACAAGTCTGGAGAATCCTCATGTGCATTTAACAGTTTAATGCAACAACAATTTAAACATTCTTGATGTTGTTATCATGATGCGGATGACATATGCAAGATTATGCAATTTTAATGAAAATGTTGATAAGAGCATTATGAAGAATTTGTCACCGTGGTGGAAAGAAAGGGTGCCACGGCGACGAATCCGAAAATGATGCCACGGCAACATATCGGTACCGATAGCTCCTGGAGATACCGATGCAAAAGGAAAAATGACGGAAGCGTGTCAAAAGATGGTGGGGTAATCCCGGTAACTGGGTGTCCCACGAGACGACGATATGGCAACGGGGAACATGCAAGAAACAGGTCGGGCACGGTGCAAACACGAGCATTTCATACAACACACAACATTCCTTCACGGGCGTCGTCTCGGTGGTTATACCTTTGAAGCGTGCATTTTCAGAACGGATCAAGTCGGCGTAGAGGAAGTAGTGGAAGTAGACGTTCTCGTGACGGTAGTGGAAGTAGTGGTACACATCTCAGTCAGGAAGTAGTCGTTTTTGTTCGCGAAGCGGTAGTGGTACATGGTGATCGAGGAACTTGACGAATCCACGTTCAACGGTAGTCATTCACGACGCTTGAGAATCACAGTTCTTCGGGCAACGGTAGTCGTACACGTCCGTAGGCGTTCAGATCTTCCATAGAGGTACTTGGCATAGCGTTACAAGGTCGGTCTCACCGGTCTCGGTCTCGGCAGCGTAGTTGTACAAGCGCGACATCGGACTTGTCTAATCCGAACTCTTCGGGGGGCGTCGTGGTACTTGGCGAATCCGCGTAGTCGTGCACGTTCCAACATCAAACTTGGAGGGACACCGACGGAGTGGTACTTGGCGAATCCTGGATGATCTTGGCGGTCTCCGGTGGAGGTGCTTGTTCGCTTGACCGAGGAAAACAGCGGCAACAACAGGCATCGCAGGAGCCAACAGGCGCGGTCGCCATGGACGGACTCCTCGGGTGGCTGAAGGCGCCAGCGAATGCGGGGCGATGCAGGGAGCAGCAGCAGCTCCAGGAACTTGACAACGCGGGGTTCATTGGTCTCCGGGCGACCATGGCGGCGCGAGGGAGACCTAGGATGAGAGCAGTCGGTGGAGACCCTGGAGCTCTGTGGGCGGCGGCGAAGCTCCATGGATGGCAGCAAGGTAGGGTGTCCGTGGCGAGAGAGGTCAGGGAAGGGGAGGAGAGAACCAGAAGGAGAAAAAGAGGAGGGGAGGAACAACGAGGTCCAGCCTGGTCGTGGCCTCGTCAGCCGACGGGTTGGAGCTCCTCGGGCTAGCCATCCTCCATGGGGGAAGGAGGCGGCAGAGGCAGGGCTTGAGCGAAGGGGAATCGGGGAGAGGGGCGCTCGCGAGGACGAGGTGGGTCGATAAGATGATGCGGTCCACGAGATGGTGTGGGGCAAGTGAGTGGGTGTGGCGGCGGCGACGAAAGACTGACGAGAGGAGGAGAGGGATCGAGGGAGGAGTGGCTGCGGGCCAGCGAGCGAGAAGAGGATCACGCGTGAGGCTCCTCTGGCGGCGCTAGAGGAACGAAGGGCAGAGGGAGATGTAGGATCGGGCGTGCTAGGGTTAGAGGGGTTAGGTGGGCCGGTGATTGTGGGTTAGGCCCAAGAGGCCGGCTGGGCTGCAAGGCAGTGCTCTCTCTCTCCCTCATATTTCTTTTAAGAGAAAAGAATTAGAGAGAAGAAAAGAAAAGGAGGGTTAGGGAAAGGATTTGTGCAAGGGGGCTATTTTCCAGGACTCATAAAAATGTGCTCTTTCCAAGAAAAATGGAGTGGGCAAGATTGCAAGGTTTACATTTGAATTTAATTCAAATGTTTTGAACAAGGAGTGGGAATCCAAAGTTTCCGAAAATGTTGAACATTTAGGAAGAGCCTCGCTAAAACGATAAAAGAATATGAGGACAAGTCAGAGACCAAGAATTAAGATAACAAATGCATTGGGATATTCTGCAAGTGTGTCATGGTGAACTCCAAATTAATGAAATATTGAATATAGCTCCCTACTATCGGGAGGATATGTTCTAAAGAGAAACCACCATGTGAATTCCCTCGATTTAAATAGATCGAAAGATCTAAGCAATTTATTTAGATGAGATGCAAAAGATTTATGACATGATGGCATGATGACATGATGCAATGCAAAAATAAAAGAGCAAGCACAAAAGAAACACACGGCGAAACCCGGAACATATGGAAGTCTTCTGAAGCGTCGGTCTCGGGGTGTCACACCACTCCACCACTATGAGAGGATCTCGTCCTGAGATCTAGAATGGCACCGGAGAGAAACGGAAGAGGGAGAGAAGAGGTAAAACTAAGTTGCTTCTTTGACAAACGAGTGAAACCAAAGAACCTTGAGAGGTTGAAAGCTTGAAAGAAAGAATACAACAGTGATGGAAAAAGTTGAAAACACTTCGTTAGAAAAGAGGAACAAGGAGCATTACGAGAACCTTGTAGGTTGAAAGACATAAGAAAAGGGGTGCAATGGATAAGAAGTACATGCAAGCACTCTGGTTGAAACAAGATGTACAAGGAACGATAAGGATCAATTACGACAACACTCTGGTTAAAACAAGATAGAGAAGGAAAAATAATGATATAATTTGGGCAACACTCCGACTGTAAATGGAAGGAATTGAACATGAACTTGACAAGATGAGAGGATACTTGATGAAATCGACAACACACTGCCTCCGAAACTATCGATAGAATGGCACAAGGGTTAAGAAAGATTTCAGACAGCACTCCGGTTGAGAAGAGATGCAAGACTTGACAGAATGGGATGAACTTGAAAAGAGGACACGACACTCCGGTTAGATGGATAAGCAAGAAAAGGACACGATCCTCACCATTCGAGATGATGAGAGAAAAGAGCAAGATCACAATGCCTCTGGATGAAGGAATAGAAGGTAGATCCTCAGAACAAAAGAATGGAGAAGAAAATGACAACTTCTACCACAAATGCGTTTGGAAAGCACGCTTCCAAGAAGGTTATAACGGGGTTGTTGGAAAACAACAACGAAAAGAGTAAGCTTGTTGTGGGCTTATGGAAAACATCTCAAAATCTTGAGGTGAAATTCTGTCACTAACGGAAAAAGCAATGATTGATCGGGAACAAAGAAGAGATGAAAAACTTCTTCACCGAGAAGAGAAGGAGAAACTTGGATCATTTACAAACCCCATGATAGCAGCATTCCCAATGGAAGGCTTTAGGTGAAATCTATACCAAGATAACTCTAATGAAGAGATTGATGGATTGCAAAGGATCTCATGAACGAAATGAAAATGATGGGTTTAAAATATGTCATTCCAGACAACTTGTGAATCATGAACACGAAGGGAAAATGTCAAGAGTGACATAACACCACGTCAAAAGACAAGAGAGAACAAATTGCACTTCAGAATGCAAGATGAAGAATGCTTGAACTCCTCAAAACAAGACATGTGTTGATCACCATGTTTATTTGAGAGTATAGCTTGGCGGAACATAACTTCAAGAGAAATCTTGTGGACAATTGAAGAATGAAAGGAATCCTTGATGAGCCACCATGTAGAGCCTCCACGAAGAACTCCGGTAATAAAAGAATGATCAAACGAAAGGGGAAGTTGAAAAGAACTCCGGGAGAAGCCTTGCAATGATTATATGAAGCTTTGAAATGATATGATCGAGAAAAAAAATTGGAACTCCGGAAAGAAAGAAGAGCAACTGAAATCAAGAATTTTGATGAACCTCCGGAATAAGGAATTGAATTTACTCGATGAAACAAGAATAAGAATTACATTATGCTCATCCTTCACCAATTAAATTGATGACAAGCAACGGAGTTGACATACTACTTATTCTCATAGAAAGGATTAAGATAGATATTGCGTAATTTGGGAAAGTCTTCAACGAACCACCGGTAGGATTGAAACAACGAATAAATTGATATGATAACGAAGGAAAAGAAATATTGAATGAACCACCGTAAGAATTGAAAATGAAAGTAGCAGAGGCACGATTTACCGGGTAGAATTGGAAAAAAACGAATGAAGATACTTGAGGGAATTTAGATACAAGTGAAACAAAGAGATCACGAGCTGATTAGAGAATATTTGAATGATGCACCGGTAAGATTTAGAGAATGAGATCTGAAAGCTGAGAATGCATAATTCCGAGATGATAGGCTCGAGAGAATCAAACTGAAAAGACTCCTAAATTGCTCCGAATGGGTGAAAAGAATTGTCACAATCGAAAGTAATTATGAGAGGATGGCCTCAAGCTAGAACCATGAATCTTCACGAGAACAGATATGATTTAAGAGAAACTCTTCTTCGGTCTTCAAAATCCAAGAATGACGATGGGAAACACCACCATTAATTTTTGAGATACTCCGGGATGACGAATAGAAAGGTTGAGCCAATGGTTAAAAGAATTTGACAGATCTTGGAGAAATACATATGACTGATGATAATTCATTCTTACATCAAACTTGGAGAAGAATTTGAGAGTAACTCCGGGAAATCAAAAGAGTCAGGTAAGATCCTGGGAAAAGACCTGTAGGTTAGGGCCCACTCAAAAGAAACACCGTTGAGCGATTTAAAAGATAGATTACGCCGGTTGAGTTAAATGGCTTGAATAAGACAACAACCTCGAGATAGGTTTGAACGGATCTTGAATGAAAAGACGAGCCTTCTGAGATATCTTCAGCACTCCCGAACAAATGAATAGCGAGAAGTGAATGATTATGAGGTGCACCGGCATGAGAAGGTATTTGAAACGAGGAGAAGGATATGATCAACAACAAAACTTGAATTAAATTCACCGGAGAAGAAAGAGAACGAAGAATGATGAACTAGTAGAACATCTTCATGAGAACCACCGGGTAAGAACATTGACGGAAAAGAATGGAGAGTCTTCTCATCAATAAAAGGATACTCGATTAAGAAATCCGAGTCCTTGAAGAAAAAGGGTGGGAGGGTGGGTAAAACAAAGGAAACTTGGGGACGGATGAAACAAATAACGTTGAGAAGACTTTGCGTTCATCTTGTAGATGGAAAAAATGATAGGATCATCTAGAAGAGAATCACACCGGTTGGAAAGAATTGACATGACAATCTCGATGATCACGAAGGATTAGCATCCACATAGAAATATGAGAACACCGCTTAGCCAATGTATGGAATCCACATTTGACTTCGAAGGAACTCGAATACCACAACTCAAAATAAAACAAAGATTGGCTTGCAAAATAAGCCAGAAACAAACATATGATAGACCCCTTAGCGTATCATGTGTCTGTTGGAAAGATATCCTACGAGCTACTTGAATTCCCACTTATCAACTCCCGAAACTTTCTGGTTATGCAATCAGGTGTTGGGGATACAGGGGAAGCATAATATCTCACCCAAAACTAGCAAATCCTACATCCAGCTGTATCCATCCTTCAACACATAACCAAGAAACTTTTGGAAATCATTTACCTCAACCTTCGAAAAGCATCCGTTATATGAGTTATGGCAATACTCCCGAACTCCCGCCCCAGTACTGGGTGGCGTCGAGGTTATCTCACCAACAACTGCATAAAAGAGATTTTCGATGTCGGCGAACTCAGGTATTCTAGAACTGCAACGATAAAATTGTGACGACAACACCTCGGAGCTCAACTCCCCGGGACACTGCCACAACCCCTAAATGTCAGGAGGCACCAAGAACAATGTTCTCGTCACAAAACCATCGGAACGATTCCAAGATACCCGCGTGATCCTAATTTTTTTACTGAAATTTGAGGAGAGAAGAGTCAAAACTCTACGTCAGGAAGCCTCACCAGAGCGACGAAGAGACTGAGGAGTAAAAAGAATCCTACTCTCCGATATATATAATCCTAAGACTCAAAACATTTTGTTCTAGACTCAACAACGCCAGCGATTCGATCAAGCAGGGGGCTCCTAAGTCGGGGAAGGCTCTGATTACCAACTTGTCACACCCACGATGCGGCTATATCTCCCACGTGTCGGAGCACGACTTAGAGGCATAGCCGCATAGTAGGCATGTCGCAAGAGGGGTAATCTTTACACATCCCATGTACTGAATAAGAAAGGGATAAAGAGTTGGCTTACAATCGCCACTTCACACAATACATAAATATAGCATTACATCATCCAAAATACAATCAAGGTTCGACTACGGAACCAAAATAAAAGAAGACAACCCCAAATGCTAGATCCCCGATCACCCCGACTGGGCTCCACTACTGATCAACTGGAAACGAAACAACACAACGAACATGATATTCATCGAGCTCCTCCTTGAGCTCGGTTGCGTCACCTGCACGGGTATCATTGGCACCTGCAACTGTTTTGGAAGTATCTGTGAGTCACGAGGACTCAGCAATCTCACACCCGCGAGATCAAGACTATTTAACCTTAAGGGGTAGGAAAAGATAGTGAGGTGCAGCTGCAGCAAGCACTAGCATATATGGTGGCTAACTTACGCAATTGAGAGCGAGAAGAGAAGCAAAGCACGTTCGTAAACTAGAAGTGATCAAGAAGTGATCCTGAAACTACTTATGTTCAAGCATAACACAAGAACTGTGTTCACTTCCCGGACTCTGCCGAGAAGGGACCATCACGGCTACTGAAAGTGCGTTATATCGACTAGAGGGGGGGTGAATAGGCGATTTTTACGAAAGTCTTCAAAACGTGAGAGTTATGAAGACAAACAGCGAAGATTATGCCTATTACTATGCAGCGGAAGTTAGATTACACTGGGCCAGCCATGGTCATGTATTTAGTAGAGTGAAAGCGCAATGACAAACAACTGCAGTGTAATAAGGATCAGGTAGGAAGAAGTTATGAAGACAAACAGTTCATACATTCACGTTGTGAAGACTAAAGATAAAGCAAGCATGCAATGGCTTCACAATGTGTAACAGTAAGAAGAGGAAGTGAAGATGAAACCAGTGACTCATTGCAGACAATAATATGTTGGACCAGTTCCAGTTGCTGTGACAACTGTACGTCTGGTTGGAGCAGCTAGGTATTTAAACCTTAGGACACACAGTCCCGGACACCCAGTCCTGAACACACAGTTCAGGACACCAAGTCCTCACCGTATTCTCCTTGAGCTAAGGTCACTTAGTCCTCGCTCAATCACTCTGGTAAGTCTTCAAGGTAGACTCCCAAACCTTCACAGACTTTGTTCAATGGCAATCCACAATGTCTCTTGGATGCTCTGAACGCGACGCCTAACCGTCTGGAGGATTCATAGTCCCCAAGTGTAATAAGTCTTCAGATCACACAGACAAGAAGACTTAAGTGATGCCCAATTTACTCTGGCTCTGGGTGGTTAGGGCTTTTCTCCTCACTGGAAATTTTCTCTCAAAGGCTTCGAGGTGGGTTGCTCTTAAACGACAAAAGCCGTGCACTGAAATCTGAGCAGCCAACCGTTTATGGTTGTGGGGGTGGGCTATTTATGGCCACTTGGCAACCCGACCTGATTTGTCCGAAATGACCCTGGGTCACTAAGGAACTGACACGTGTCTCAACGGTCAGATTTCGAACTCTCATGGCAACTTTACTTGGGCTACAAGCAAAGCTGACTTGTCCGGCTCTGGACAAGATTCGCTCTCATTGTCTTCACTCGAAGACATAGGTTTTTTTTGATTTAGGCATCACTTCAGTCATTCTGACTGGTTCTCCTGGACCCCACTTAACAGTACGGTTCCTATGACTCAACACAAAATAAAAGGAACTACGAAAGATCTAAGTCTTCGAGCTCCATAGGCTTCATAACGTGTCTTCTTTTGTCATAGTCTTCAATGTGAATATCTTCATATACCACCTTTGTCTTCAAATGTCTTCATACATTTTTAGGGGTCATCTCTGGTAGTAAAACCGAATCAATGAGGGACTTCTACCTGTGTTTTCCTACAATTCTCACAAACACATTAGTCCCTCAACTAGGTTTGTCGTCAATACTCCAAAACCAACTAGGGGTGGCACTAGATGCACTTACAATCTCCCCCTTTTTGGTGATTGATGACAAACTAGTTGAAGTTTTCAACGGGGAATATAAAGTGTGAAGTTTGTAAAGGAATTGTCTTCATAAGTTGCAAGGGCTCCCCCTGAAGATGTGCATATAAGTTAATTTGCTTTTGGAATGCAAATGCACATGGCAGGTTGTACTTGTGGAGATCTGCTTCAGCTTATGAGGACAATCCACTATGCATGTGAAAGTATATGAAGATAATGACATGCATAATGGAAAATGGACGTCTGCAAAATGAGATAAGTGCGGAATTTATCGTCGCACATGCGGAATTTATCTTCGCAAATGGAGTGGTAAACAAGTAACAGACGACCATCGAGTTTTAGTGTTTACAACTCAAAGAACCAAATGAAGAAAAAACGAGAGTTGTAAACACGAAGCAAAGTATAACAAAACATAAGGCACCCGCCCATTTTGACCCGCTTGAAGACTATAAACATCGTATGCTTCTCCCCCTTTTGTCAGGAATGACCAAAAAGGTTTGAAGACATAGAGTTTACTACGCGTTCCCGGGCGCAGCAGGGTCGGTGGAGTTGTTTGGCGGTGCAGATCTTTGAGGTGCTGAAGCAAGTGGTGGTGAAGTAGCATCATCGTCTTCATCAATGATCCTTGCAGTAACTGTGGCAGCAGATGAAGAAAACTCAGAGTCTTCAAGTGACGGTGTGTTGCGCATCACAGCCCTTCTAGGAGGTGTGGTGTCAAATTTGAAGCGCTCTGTGAAGCCATCCTCTTCAAGTTCAGCTTTAGTGCAGATCATTGAGAGCCCTTTCCACGTACGATGGCAAGTCTCATGTGCAACAAAGGCATTCTTGGTGGCAAGGTTTCGAAGACGATTGACATCCACCAAGAGGCTCTTCATCTGACGTTTCAGCCAGTTGTGATGCCTATCTTGCTTTTGGTGAAGGGCCACAAGAAGCTCTCGGTCAGTGAGGACACGAGCACGCTTCTTGGGTCTTGGAGCATTTGTGCTATCTGTGGCTTCAGTAGATGCTGGTGCACGTGTAGTGCCAGCCATCGGATAGACCCTGGATATGGCTTCAATACCTTCAACATTCTGCATGAAGCTCTGGTGTTCGGCATTCTGAAGACTTATCGGTTGCTTGGCAGGCTCAGGGTATATTGCTTCAGCAGAGATATCCACATCTGGCAGGAAGATGCGATGGTTTCGGGCTGAGGGCTGATACGAGATCGTAGAGTGCAGTTTGATCAGCCTCATCACCCAAGGGGCATAGAACTTTAGACCAAATAGGTCCGAGCCTGACGCTGCAAGTTGACGTATGAAGAGATCTTGTGCGTTGAAGCATTTGCCATGCATGATATAGAATATGAGAGTCTTCATTGCACCCTCAATCTTGGCATGTGGTGAGTGTCCCTTAATGGGCCAGGGAGTCCGCCGGATAATGTGATATATGGTCCTGGGCAGGTACTCTAGGTCTTCAACAAAGAACTCAGTTGGATAGGGTGCATCCTGAGGCAATGGCTTCATCATGGAGAGCATCTGACTCATATTGGGTTCAGGTCTCTGAAATATACTCTCAATAGCTTCAGAATGAAGTTGACAGCCTTCCTCGAAGAATTCGCCTGGAGTGGGCAGGTCGGTGAGCTCAATGATATCAAATGCATTGGCTTCATGATGGACATTTCCGGTCATCGACTCCAGGATCCAAGTCTTCGGATCTCTGTTGTATCCTTTGATATGGAGAGTGGCATAAAACTGAAGCAGAAACTCTTCGTTCCAATGCTCTTCATCAGTCACAAATGGTAGCAGACCCACTTGCCTGAAGCAATCCAGTGCTTCCTCAAGACATGGCAGACCAACAATGGCTTCAACCTCAAGGCGCTTGTGAGGGAAGATGCGACCTTGGTTGTATAAGATGCATGAATAATAACTACGCTGAGAATAGCTCCAGAACCTGTCTGATATAATCCTTTCCCTTGAATAGGGGTTCTTGGAGCTATTAAAAAAAGTATTGTCTGCCTTGAAGCTGTTTATATCAAAGGAGCCAGGTGCTGATGCAGGACCTGGGAACCTTGGAAGCCTTGGGACTGGCTTCTGGACATGAGGCCTGTGCTCTATGTGATAATCAAACTGTGGACCTGCAGCAGACTCAGGAACTGAAGTGTCTGGCTCAGTTGCTTCGCTGTCCGCTGAAGCATTTGGTGGGGCGGGCTCCACATTGGCTTCAGTGTTTGTAGTTGTATGGACAACCTCAGGCACTTTCTCCTGGAGAACTGCATCTTGATGGAGCGAGGAAGTGGGTTCTGGAGGTGCTTCTTCATTGTCTTCGGCTGATGCAGCCGGAATTTCTGCAGACTGGACTTGAGGCCGTGGACCTTTGCGAAGCCTACGGAACACAGACGACGCTTTTGGTGTTGGAGTGGGCTGGGCCTCAAGGTCTTCTTCCTCCTGAGGGCGATCCGCCCATGATTCATCTTGTGCCATTGGCGTCAGAGGACGACCAATACTGATGAGTTTGCTTGTTTCGGGCTGAGGAAGAGCTGCATCATCTTGCACATTGTCCTGATGACCAATGTCTTCAGCAGCTATTGGGTCAGCTGCTGGAATATCTTCAGCGTCAGGAGCCTCTGTGGGAGCAGGCTCATGAACTGTCAGTCTTCTTTCTGCATTGGGGTGAATGACAGAAAGGGGTTCAACCATCAAGGGCTCTGTGGGAGCAGCCCTAGATTTCTTGGTCTTGCGCTTCTTTTTGCTGGGGGCAGTAGGAGAGGCTTCAGAGCTCTTCCTTTTTCTGGCTTCAGCTTCTGCAGCTCTTGTCTTCTTTAGCTCTGAAGCTGTTGACCGGCTCTTTGGCTTCGAGCCAGTCGTGGCGGTTGGGAAGACAATCGGAGTTGCTGCATGTCCTGATGCCTCTGGTTCACTCACAGCAGACTGCTTCTTCTTCTTTGCGGCCATCCTTGGGTCGATGCCAGGACGCCCAAGTGCCTTACGCTTTTCAGCCTCGTTGTAGGCTTGAACGCATTCTTTTGCCAAAGACTTCATCCTTTCACGCGAGCCCTGAGCTTCAGCACGCTTCTTCAGAAAGTTTTCTTTGAGCTCATGCAGCATGATTTTAAAGCTCCTCACTTCCTGCATGCTGAGGCTGGCCATGTGCTGCTTGAACTTAGCCTTTTCGTGATCAATCTTCTGCTTCAGCTCAACAATGCGCTGAGCAATGGCCAGTTCTGAAGCAATTGCGCCTTGGAAGGCGACGCTGAGTCCAACAGGCAGCTGCAGATCATTGAAGCTTATGTCTGGTGAGTCAAACCATTCATCGATGAAGCTGTGGATGATGGCGACATCAAAAAGAGGCAGATTGTTGAAGATTTCCGCTTCTTCCTTGCTTTTGATGAGCTGCTCTAGTGCGTCATCACCCAGATCCTCATCGCTGGATAGATCAATGGCTTCACTGCGCAGAATGGCAGCAGCAGTGAGCTCTTTGCCTGTTTGTTGCTGGGGCTCCTTTTCCTTCAGGGGCTTGGAGACGCGGGATACGTCTTCAGACTGCACACTGACTTCAGGAGGTGCAGTTTTCAATGGCTTCGCCCTTGAGATTTTTGAGGCAAGGGCTGGCTTTGAAGCTTTTGGTTTCTTTGTTTGCTTTGGCTTCGGCACAGCAGGAGCTTCATCAGCCTCAGAATCAGCTGGAGGGTCATTCACAGCAGTCCCTTGGACTAAGATGTGGGTGATCAGGCCCTCAAGATTGGCAAACGGACCGATGATATTGGGTTCCGCGTCGCGTGTGCCATCTGCCCTTGGTGAGGAGGGACCAGGGTTGAAGTCAAGCCCAAATTTCTTCTTGTTTAGCTTCGCTGACTGTTGTGCAAACTGAAAGTTGCGCTTGAAGAGATTGTCGTCACGACACCAGAGAAGTGACGACGGATGAGCATCTTCAGGCTGTGATCCTCGGACCATGCATGGGTAGAAGCCTTGAGCAATGGCTTCATCTCTGGTCCTGGGTACAAGGTTCTTGTATAAGATATCCCCCCATGGACTCTTGATAGCATTCTTTTCAGCATACTCCTGGGTGACGAAGCGGTATTTGAACCACTGTTCTGCCCAATAGCGTCGAATCCATTGGATTTGGGTCTTGCGCTGCCCATAGCTCTCTTCTGGATCTGTTTTGTACATTTCTGCCAAGTCTTCAGGCAGATCCTTAGAAGTTCCCTCGCGTCTCTGTCTGCCCCCCTTTCTTGCTGCTGCTACTGAAGCCATAAATTTTAGCTTGAAAGGCTTCAAAACTTTCAAAGGCTTCAAAGGCTTTCCTTTTCTGGACCAACAAGAACTGGCTTCAGGAGAGTTTATGTGATGTTGTAGGAATTCTGCAAATGAATGCAGACTATGAGAACCGAAGGATTCCCCCACGGACATGTACCTGTGACAGCATTAAGGTGCGAGGGAAGGGGAAGAGGTCATATGCATTCTCAGAAGGTTTTGAAGATTAATCAGTTTAGAAGACATTGACCTCATTGTGCGAAGACATTCACTTATAGATAAGAAGTTGGTTCCAGATTTGTACGAACCCATAGATTAGTACAAGTGAGGAATCTAACTACTTTATGAAGCACAAGTGAATATACTAGGCATGTTATGAGATGCAGTGAGAGATCTAACTAGTGTGAAGAGAAACTTCTTATGGTAGAAAGTGACAGAACCGTGAGATCAAAAGAAGCTGTAAAAAGAAGTTTTATTTACCACACTGGAACTGCTAGACGGAAGGAAGTTGATGCCGAGCAGTTCAGTCCTCCGTGCCCTAACTTGGCGACGGAAAACACCTACGGCGACGGCGGAGAGGACGATGTCCGCGGTCGGCGTGAGGACGGCGTTGGAGAGGTTGCGGCAGCGAAGCGCTTCGTCTCCGGCGTCGTCGAGTGCTAGCGGTGGCGCTAGGGTTCGTGCGAGGGTGGAAGAAGGAGATAATGACCGCAGTAAGTGTGAATTTATAGACTCAGGGGCGGCACCGTGCTATTATGCAGGTGCCCCTGGCGGTTCGTATTTGAGGAACGCATGGCCAGTTAGCGGAAGTTTGGGGTTTGTTCCACGTCCCACGCACGCCTAAATTGTCGGGCGGTCGTTCCTGCTTCTCCGGATTTTATGTGGAGGAATGAGCATTAAAAACGGATTTTATGGTTGTCTCTATATCTTCAGTTGACAAGGACGCAGTGAAGACATTCGACAGTTTCAATAGAATGCATATGACTTGGAGAGATAGAGTTAGAGATAGAAAGCATAGAGAGATTAGGGTCCGATCACATTCACTTAGTTCAAAAGATTCAACCAAGAAGACATAGCTATAAGTGAATGCTGTAGAGGACAGAACACTAGAGTATATATATCTATATAGTCAACGTAGTGAAGATAATCGTGAAGACATGTTGAGTTCGAAGCCAAACCAAATGTGAAGATATTATAAGGTAACGCCATGAGTGAAACACTTCAAAATGGAACGTTTGGTGGTGGCGTTACCCACCGTATAGGAAGTATTAGACCCAGACACGGCGCACAATTATCGTGGCGCTCCGAAGTCAAATTCCATATTAATGTATTCACACTTAGGATGTATGTCTTCATTGATTGAAGATATACTTTACTTTGTGTGTTGCACATCTAAGTCATCAATATGCATAAGTGTTAGGATGTGTGCCTGATCATAGGACATTTGAGGATTCCAAGATATTTAGCTCACACCGTAACTTGCAAAACCTCTTCTCATCCAAGGGCTTGGTGAAGATATCTGCCAATTGCTCTTCAGTGTTGACGTGTATGATATCAATGTCTTCCTTTAAAACATGATCTCTGAGGAAGTGATGACGAATTTCAATGTGCTTTGTCTTCGAGTGCTGAACTGGGTTGTTGGCAATCTTGATGGCGCTTTCGTTGTCGCAATAAAGTGGCACTTGCTTCAGATGAATGCCATAATCCTTGAGTGTTTGCTTCATCCACAGAAGCTGAGCACAGCAAGATCCCGCAGCAATGTATTCATATTCAGCAGTGGAGAGAGATACACAGTTCTGCTTGTTTGAAGACCAACATACAAGTGATTGTCCCAGAAAGTGACATGTGCCTGATGTAGACTTGCGATCAACCTTGTCACCAGCATAATCAGCATCCGAAAATCCAACCAAATCGAACTCTGATCCCTTTGGATACCATAATCCTAGAGTTGGGGTGTGAGCCAAATATCGAAGAATTCGCTTCACAGCTAAGTGATGCGATTCCTTTGGTGCCGCTTGAAATCGAGCACACATGCAAACACTAAGCATAATATCTGGCCTAGATGCACATAAATAAAGCAAAGACCCAATCATGGAGCGGTATACCTTTTGATCGAACTCTTTACCATTGTCGTCAGGACCTAGATGATGTTTGGCTGGCATTGGTGTTGTGAAGCCTTTGCAGTCTTGCATACCGAACTTCTTCAGGCAATCTTTGAGATACTTCTCTTGAGATATGAAGATGCCATTGCGCTGTTGGCGTATTTGAAGACCAAGGAAGAACTTCAGCTCCCCCATCATGGACATCTGATATTGCTCTTGCATCATATATCCAAACTCTTCACTGTACTTCTGATTGGTGCAGCCGAAGATAATGTCATCCACATATATTTGGCACACAAACAGTTCACCATCGTATGTCTTCGTGAAAAGAGTGGGATCCAGGGAACCAGGTATGAAGCCTTTGCTCTTCAGAAAGTACTTGAGTGTGTCATACCAGGCCCTAGGGGCTTGTTTGAGGCCATATAGTGCCTTGTTGAGCTTGTATACCATGTCAGGATGTTTTGGATTTTCAAAGCCAGGTGGCTGTGCAACATACACTTCTTCTTCAATCTTGCCATTGAGAAAGGCACTTTTCACATCCATTTGATATAGAAGTATGTTATGATGATTTGCATATGCCAGCAGTATGCGTATAGCTTCAAGCCTTGCCACAGGAGCAAATGTTTCATCGAAGTCAATGCCCTCCACTTGAGTATATCCTTGAGCAACAAGACGAGCTTTGTTTCTGACAACTTGACCATGCTCATCTTGCTTGTTGCGGTATATCCATTTGGTGCCTATTATGTTGTGCTTCCGTGGATCAGGACGCTTAACCAGTTCCCATACATTATTCAGCTCAAATTGTTGAAGTTCTTCTTGCATAGCTTGAATCCATTCAGGTTCCATGAAGGCTTCTTCACCTTTCTTGGGTTCTGATATTGATACGAATGCGAAGTGCCCACAGAAATTTGCTAGCTGAGTTGCCCTTGAACGAGTGAGTGGACCAGGTGCATTGATGCTGTCGATTATTCTGTCAATCTGCACTTCATTTGCAACACAAGGATGTATAGGGCGAAGTCTTTGCTCTTGCTGATCTGTGTTGTTGTTGGGAGGAATGTCTTCAGGTTGAGCAATGTCTTCATGTTGATCAGGTGCTAAGATGATAAGTTCTTCTTCAGGATGAGCTTCAGACGGTATAATCTCTCCAGTTCCCATAAGCTTGATTGACTCACTGGCTGGAACTTCATCTAGCACATTTGGTAGTTGCTCTCTTTGTGAACCATTTGTCTCATCAAACCGCACATCCACTGTTTCAACCACTTTGTAATGGAAGAGATTGAAGACTTTGTAGGAGTGTGAATCCTTTCCATATCCTAGCATAAAGCCCTCATGTGCTTTAGGTGCAAATTTTGAAGTGTGATGTGGGTCCTTGATCCAGCACCTTGAGCCAAATACTCTGAAGTAACTGACATTTGGCTTTTTGCCAGTTAGGAGTTCATAAGATGTCTTGTTTAGAAGCTTGTGAAGATAAACACGATTGATTGTATGGCATGCAGTATCAATGGCTTCAGTCCAGAATTTTCTTGGAGTCTTGTATTCATCTAGCATTGTTCTGGCCATCTCAATGAGTGTTCTGTTCTTGCGTTCAATGACACCATTCTGCTGTGGCGTGTACGGAGCTGAGAATTCATGTGTGATACCCAAGGTATCCAGATATGTATCAAGGCCAGTGTTCTTGAATTCAGTGCCATTATCACTTCTGATGTGCTTTATCTTGGCGCCAAAATTGTTCATAGCTCGATTGGCGAAGCGTCTAAAGACATCCTGCACTTCAGTCTTCTACAAGATTATGTGCACCCAAGTGTATCTAGAGTAATCATCAACAATGACGAAGCCATAGAGGCAAGCAGAAGTAGTGAAAGTTGAGTAGTGAGTGGGACCGAAAAGATCCATGTGGAGCAGTTCGAAGGGTTGTGTAGTAGTCATGATTGTCTTCGAAGGATGTTTTGCCCTCGTCATCTTTCCTGCTTCACAGGCACCGCATAAGTGATCTTTCTTGAACTTGACGCCTTCGATGCCTATGACATGCTTCTTCTTCGCAAGGGTGTGGAGGTTCCTCATGCCAGCATGCCCAAGCCTCCGATGCCAAAGCCAGCATTCTGAAGCTTTTGCAAGAAGACATACTGCAAGTTGTGGTCCTGCTGAGAAATCTACCACGTACAAATCACCTTTCCGATACCCTTCAAACACTAGAGATTTGTCAGATTCCATTAGTACCAGGCAACGATATTTTCCAAACATTACGATCATATTCAAATCGCAAAGCATTGAGACAGACATTAAGTTGAAGCCAAGGGATTCAACAAGCATGACTTTATCCATGTGTTCATCCTTTGAGATTGCAACTCTACCTAGACCCAATACCTTACTTTTACCAGTGTCAGCAAATGTGATGTGGCTCTTGTCGGATGGACGTAGTTTTGAGTCCATAAGAAGGCTTCTTTTACTAGTCATGTGATTTGTACACCCACTGTCAATAATCCATTCTGAAGACTTTGAAGTCACTGGTGTCGTACCCTATAGTGCAGTTAGGGGGATAGGCTTCACGAAGGGTATTGTGAAGCATAAACATTTGACGAACCAGTGGGTTATGAAAACTTAGATCCAGATTAGGACTAATAGGGAGAGTAGCATGCGATTCAGGAACGAAGTACATAATGATGCCATTCGGGCATTTTATCTTGCGCCCTACAAGATTTTTAAGGTCCTGTGACGCCCCCGATTTAATCGTGCACTAATCATACACGCAAACGTGTACAATCAAGATCAGGGACTCACAGGAAGATATCACAACACAACTCTACAAATAAAATAAGTCATACAAGTATCATATTACAAGCCAGGGGCCTCGAGGGCTCGAATACAAGAGCTCGATCATAGACGAGTCAGCGGAAGCAACAATATCTGAGTACAGACATAAGTTAAACAAGTTTGCCTTAAGAAGGCTAGCACAAACTGGGATACAGATCGAAAGAGGCGCAGGCCTCCTGCCTGGGATCCTCCTAAACTACTCCTAGTCGTCGTCAGCGGGCAGCACGTAGTAGGCACCTCCGGTGTAGTAGGAGTCATCATCGACGGTGGCGTCTGGCTCCTGGGCTCCAACATCTGGTTGCGACAACCAGGTAGAAGGGATAGAGGGAAAAGAAGGAGAAAGCAACCGTGAGTACTCATCCAAAGTACTCGCAAGCAAGGAGCTACACTACATATGTATGCATTGGTATCAAATGGAATAAGGCTATCATATATGGACTAAACTGCAGAAAGCCGGAATAAGAGGGGGATATCTAGTCCTTTCGAAGACTACGCTTCTGGCAGCCTCCGTCTTGCAGCATGCAGAAGAGAATAGACTGAAGTCCTCCAAGTAGCATCGCATAGCATAATCCTAACCGACGATCCTCCCCTCGTCGCCCTGTGAGAGAGTGACCACCGGTTGTATCTGGCACTTGGAAGGGTGTGTTTTATTAAGTATCCGGTTCTAGTTGTCATAAGGTCAAGGTACAACTCCAAGTCGTCCTGTTACCGAAGATCACGGCTATTCGAATAGATTAACTTCCCTGCAGGGGTGCACCACATAACCCAACACGCTCGATCCCATTTGGTCGGACACACTTTCCTGGGTCATGCCCGGCCTCGGAAGATCAACACGTCGCAGCCCCACCTAGACCAACAGAGAGGTCAGCACGCCGGTCTAAACCTAAGCGCCCAGGGGTCTGGGCCCATCGCCCTTAGCACACCTGCACGTTGCGTGGGCGGCCGGAAGCAGACCTAGCCTAGTAGGCGTTCCAGTCCAATCCAGCGCGCGCCGCTCCGCTGCTGACGTCACGAAGGCTTCGGCTGATACCACGACGTCGAGTGCCCATAACTTTCCCCGCGTAGATGGTTAGTGCGTATAAGCCAGTGGCCAGACTCAGATCAAATACCAAGATCTCATTAAACGTGTTAAGTATCTGCGAACACCGACCAGGGCCAGGCTCACCTCTCTCCTAGGTGGTCTCAACCTGCCCTGTCGCTCCGCCTCAAAGTAACAGTCGGGGGCCGTCGGGAACCCAGGCCCACCTCTACCGGGATGGAGCCACCTGCCCCTTCAGCCCCCATCTCCGAACAGTATCACAGGTAAGGTAACTGTGCAAAGTATATTGTATATGCTCGTGATCACCTCCCGAAGTGATCACGGCCCAGTAGTATAGCATGGCAGACGGACAGGAGTGTAGGGCCACTGATGGAACACTAGCATCCTATACTAAGCAGTAGGATAGCAGGTAATGGTAACAACAGTAGTAGCAAGGATAGGCTATGCATCAGGATAGGAATAACGGAAAGCAGTAACATGCTACACTACTCTAATGCAAGCAGTATAGAGGAGAGTAGGCGATATTGGTGATCAAGGGGGGGCTTGCCTGGTTGATCTGGCAAGAGAGAGGGGTCGTCAACACCGTAGTCGTACTGGGTAGCAGCGGCGTCGGTCTCGGTGTCTAGCGAGAGAAGAGGGGGAAGAAACAATAAATATAATGCAAGCATATGCATAGTGATGCATGACATGACAAGTAACGGCGTTAGAGGTGCCCTAACGCGGTAGTAGGTGATACCAGTGAAGGGGGATGACACCGGGAAAATATCCCCGGTGTTTCGCGTTTTCGGGCAGAGGAGCCGGAGGGGGAAAGTTGCGTGTTCGCTATGCTAGGGATATGTGACGGACGAACAGACTGCGTATCCAGATTCGTCTCGTCGTTCTGAGCAACTTTCATGTACAAAGTTTTTCCATCGGAGTTACGGTTAATTTTCTATAATTTTCCAAAGTTTTATCAATATTCTAGAATTTTGTGTTTAATTTAAATCCGAATTGACCAAGTCAATGTGACTAGTCAAAAGGAGAGGTGGTGGCCCATATGACACTGATTTAATAATTTCCAAAATATTTGTCTAATCTATTTAGATGGGACCCACTTGTCATTTGCTAAAAGGGCTAGTTAGCACTAAACTAATCCTAAACTAAACATAGCCTAATTAACAAGGGCCGGCCATTAGTGGACAGAGTCCAGCCGGCCACACACGCACACCACACACACGCACGCTATACACACAACACACGCACACACAGTGGTAGGGGTTAATTTTGTTCTCTGTTTAGAAAAGATAGCATTTTGTGATTTTTATGGGAATTAATCCATGCATCAAATTGATTTGGTCCAATGGAAACATTTGAGCTTTGACAAGTATACTACCTACAAATATTATTCTTACTCCGGTTAACAGTTATTTAACCGATGTTTAGGGGCTGTCTAGGGGGTTACTCGGTGTGAAATTAGAAAAGCTAGCTAGTACCTACAGTACCTAGCAGTACAAAGCAGCACTATGAGCAGCGGCAACAGGTGTGGGCGTGAGGCCGGGAGCAGCAGCCTGCGGCTGCGGGCAAGCGGGCAGGCGCACGTGTGCACGAAGCCGGTGCGGCTGGGTTCGCGTGGGCGTCGTGCAGGCAGCAGCAGCAGTGGTCGCGCGCAGTAGCAACGCAGCAGCAGCAGGGACAGCAAGTGCAGGGGCGGCGGCGAAACAACAGGGCAACGGCAGCGGGGAGCGGAGGCAGGCGCAGGGCGTGCGCTGGGGTGTGGGACAGCCGCATGCGGCGCGTGGTGACGGCTACAAGGGCCGCGGGCCGCGTGGGGCGTGGCCAGCGCGAGCAGGCGCGGGCGGCTACGACGAGGTGAGGCACGGCAGGGACTGCACGCGCTGGTGCTACGGCCTACTACGGCGCCGATGAGCACGGCCGAGGGCTCAGGCGAACTCGACGTCGACCGAAACGACGACGACGAGCGCCGTGGCGGAGACGATCTACGATCATGGCGGCTAGCTAGCCAGAGGGGTGGAACCGACGCGTGGGGAGGAGTAGAAGGAGCAGAAGCTCACTGGGGAGGCACACGGGGGCCCGGCGGTGGCTTAGTAGCAGCAGAGCAGCCGGCGTTGACGTAGAGGCGACAGCGGTCGAGGGAAGAAAACGAGCTCGATGCGGCCGAGGCGGTGGATCCGAGCTCCAAGTAGAGGGCGCAGACGACGTAGAGGAGCTCGGCGTAGCTCCTGGGGACGACGGCGGGGGTTCGGGGCGGTGGCTTCGGGCGTCCACGGGCTCGGCGACGTCGACGAGGAAAAGCAGACGGGGGCGCGAGGGAGGAAGGGGAACGGGGAAGCTTAGGGTTTGGGGCCGCCCTGGGTGTATTAGTAGGGCGCCAGGGGGGGTGGATGGCCGCCACGCCCGGCCATCGCCGGCGGATGGGCGCCACGATCCCCCTGCCCCCTGTAGCAGAGGAAGGGGAAGGTGGGGAGGAGCTGGGCCGGCCTAGTGGCTTTGTGGCCCAACTGGTCCACGAGGCCCACTAGGGGAGGGGGTGTTGTTTTGTTTTCTTTGCTTCTTTCCTTTTTCTTATTTCTCTTTTTACAGTTTTAGTTTTATTTTATTTTGAATAGAAATTAGCTTTATAAAATATAGTAGCAACATCTAAATTGGTTTACTAGTTATACCACTGCCACATTTAGTTTGAGGAACAAATAAAATAGTTTAGTATTTTTATAATTTAAATAGCATTTAATAATTCTTTTTAGCCGCTGTTATATTCACCAAAGGGCATTTAATTATTTTACAAAAGTGTTGGGTCACCACCATAATTAGTTATGGTATAATTGCCACACTTTGAACATTTTATTTTTCATGTTTGGCAATTTGAATTTTGGACTTTGATTTGAATTTGAAATTTGAACCGGTTTCAAACCAATGTGAGTTCAACAACAGTAGTCATGATGACGTGGCATCATTAGCTAGGAATTATTGTAGCTTAATTATCCGGGCGTCACAGGTCCCCAGCAATAGCATCAGAAGATTTTGTTTTTCTGCTGGAGACCTTCCCCTTGGCACCGCGTGCCATGAAGCAGTAGGTAGGAGTGGAGTCGTTCTTGTCATTTGCGTCGGTGTCGGTGATGCAGTCATTGTCTTCAGTGTTGAAGATGGACTTGGCGACGTATGCTGTAGCCAGACTCGCAATGCCAGAATCAGACTCCTCCTCAGACTCCACCTCTGCCTCCTCAGATGCGGACTCCTCCTCTGAATCCATCTCCTTTCCAACAAACGCACGTGCCTTGCCAGATGAGCTCTTCTTGTGTGATGAAGACTTTGATGAAGACTTGGAAGAAGGCTTTGAGTATTTCTTCTTCTTCTTCTTGTCGTCAGAATCATATTCCTTGCTCTTCTTCTTCCTTCTGTTCTCATTGTCCCGCTGTGGACATTCAGAGATGAAGTGTCCAGTTTTCTTGCACTTGTGACATGTTTTCTTCTTGTAGTCATGAGCAAAAACTTCATCATTCCTTGAGCTTGATCGTGAAGATTTTCTGAAGCCTTTCTTCTTGGTGAATTTTTGGAACTTCTTCACTAGCATTGCAAGTTCCCTTCCAATGTCTTCAGGATCATCAGAACTGCTGTCAGATTCTTCTTCAGATGAGGAAACAGCTTTTGCCTTCAAGGCACGAGTTCGCCCATAGTTTGGACCGTAGATGTCTCTTTTCTCAGAAAGCTGAAACTCATGTGTGTTGAGCCTCTCAAGTATATCAGATGGATCGAGTGTTTTGAAATCAGGACGTTCTTGAATCATCAGGGCCAGGATGTCAAACGAACTATCAAGTGATCTCAGCAGCGTCTTGACGATTTCATGTTTGGTGATCTCAGTGGCCCCGAGGGCTTGAAGCTCATTTGTGATGTCAGTGAGCCGGTCAAATGTGTGCTGGACATTCTCATTGTCATTTCGCTTGAAGCGGTTGAAGAGATTGCGAAGGACACTGATTCTTTGATCTCTCTGAGTTGAGATGCCTTCATTGACCTTGGAGAGCCAGTCCCAAACCAGCTTGGATGTCTTCAAAGCACTCACACGGCCATACTGTCCTTTGGTCAGATGACCACAGATGATGTTCTTGGCAGTAGAGTCCAGTTGGATGAATTTCTTGACATCAGCAGTAGTGACACCTTCTCCAGCCTTGGGAACGCTGTTCTCGACGACATACCATAGGTCGACGTCAATGGCTTCAAGATGCATACGCATCTTATTCTTCCAGTAGGGATATTCAGTTCCATCGAAGACGGGGCACGCAGCGGAGACTTTGATTATCCCTGCAGTCGACATAGCTAAAACTCCAGGTGGTTAAACCGAATCACACAGAACAAGGGAGCACCTTGCTCTGATACCAATTGAAAGTGCGTTATATCGACTAGAGGGGGGGTGAATAGGCGATTTTTACGAAAGTCTCCAAAACATGAGAGTTATGAAGACAAACAGCGAAGATTATGCCTATTACTATGCAGCGGAAGTTAGATTACACTGGGCCAGCCATGGTCATGTATTTAGTAGAGTGAAAGCGCAATGACAAACAACTGCAGTGTAATAAGGATCAGGTAGGAAGAAGTTATGAAGCCAAACAGTTCATACATTCACGTTGTGAAGACTAAAGATAAAGCAAGCATGCAATGGCTTCACAATGTGTAACAGTAAGAAGAGGAAGTGAAGATGAAACCAGTGGCTCGTTGAAGACAATGATATGTTGGACCAGTTCCAGTTGCTGTGACAACTGTACGTCTGGTTGGAGCGGCTAGGTATTTAAACCTTAGGACACACAGTCCCGGACACCCAGTCCTGAACACACAGTTCAGGACACCAAGTCCTCACCGTATTCTCCTTGAGCTAAGGTCACTTAGTCCTCGCTCAATCACTCTGGTAAGTCTTCAAGGTAGACTCCCAAACCTTCACAGACTTCGTTCAATGGCAATCCACAATGTCTCTTGGATGCTCTGAACGCGACGCCTAACCGTCTGGAGGATTCACAGTCCCCAAGTGTAATAAGTCTTCAGATCACACAGACAAGAAGACTTAAGTGATGCCCAATTTACTCTGGCTCTGGGTGGTTAGGGCTTTTCTCCTCACTGGAAATTTTCTCTCAAAGGCTTCGAGGTGGGTTGCTCTCAAACGACAAAAGCCGTGCACTGAAATCTGAGCAGCCAACCGTTTATGGTTGTGGGGGTGGGCTATTTATGGCCACTTGGCAACCCGACCTGATTTGTCCGAAATGACCCTGGGTCACTAAGGAACTGACACGTGTCTCAACGGTCAGATTTCGAACTCTCATGGCAACTTTACTTGGGCTACAAGCAAAGCTGACTTGTCCGGCTCTGGACAAGATTCGCTCTCATTGTCTTCACTCGAAGACATAGGTTTTTTTTGATTTAGGCATCACTTCAGTCATTCTGACTGGTTCTCCTGGACCCCACTTAACAGTACGGTTCCTATGACTCAACACAAAATAAAAGGAACTACGAAAGATCTAAGTCTTCGAGCTCCATAGGCTTCATAACGTGTCTTCTTTTGTCATAGTCTTCAATGTGAATATCTTCATATACCACCTTTGTCTTCAATGTCTTCATACATTTTTAGGGGCCATCTCTGGTAGTAAAACCGAATCAATGAGGGACTTCTACCTGTGTTTTCCTGCAATTCTCACAAACACATTAGTCCCTCAACTAGGTTTGTCGTCAATACTCCAAAACCAACTAGGGGTGGCACTAGATGCACTTACAGCTACACACGCAGTTGATGCATTTTAATTAAGTTAAGTGTCAAGTTCTCTACAACCGGACATTAACAAATTCCCATCTGCCCATAACCGCGGGCACGGCTTTCGGAAGTTCAAAACCTTGCAGGGTGTCCCAACTTAGCCCATCAAAAGCTCTCACGGTCAATGAAGGATATTCCTTCTCCCAGGAAGACCCGATTAGGCTCGGAATCCCAGTTACAAGACATTTCGACAATGGTTAAACAAGACCAACAAAGCCACCCGAATGTGTCGACAAATCCCGATAGGAGCTGCACATATCTCGTTCTCAGGGCACACCGGATTGTCCAAACTTCCGGTAGGCCAACCCAGAGTTGCCCCTGGTGACCACCGGCGGCTGACAGGTTGGACCAACACTCAGAGGAGCACTGGTCCGGGGGGGGGGGGGTTAAAATAAAGATGACCCTCGGGCTCCAGAAACCCAAGGAAAAAAAGGCTAGGTGAGGCAAATGTAAAAGCAAGGTTGGGCCTTGCTGGAGGAGTTTTATTCAAACGAACTATCAAGGGGTTCCCATTATAACCCAACCGCGTAAGGAACGCAAAATCAAGGAACATAACACCGATATGACGGAAACTAGGGCGGCAAGAGTGGAACAAAACACCAGGCATAAGGCCGAGCCTTCCACCCTTTACCAAGTATATAGATGCATTAATTAAAATAAGAGATATTGTGATATCCCAATATATCCATGTTCCAACATGGAACAAACTTCATCTTCACCTACAACTAGCAACGCTATAAGAGGGGCTGAGCAAAGCGGTAACATAGCCAAACAAGGGTTTGCTAGGAAAGGTGGGTTAGAGGCTTGACATGGCAATATGGGAGGCATGTTAAAGCAAGTGGTAGGTATCGCGGCATAGCAATAGAGCGAGCAACTAAGCAAGCAAAGATAGAAGTGATTTCGAGGGTATGGTCATCTTGCCTGAGATCCCGCAAGGAAGAAGAAACGAGTCAATGAAGAAGACAAACGAACGTAGTCGAACGGATCCTCACAAACGCGACGTTATCGGAACCAACCCGAAGAAGCAACACCGGAAAGAAGCAAACCACATAGTAAACAAACAACACATCAACATGGCATGATGCACAATTGAGTATGATGCATGTCCAGTTTAATGAGGCATGGCATGGCAAAGTGTACAAACAATCCTACAAATTAAGTGGAGCTCAATATGCAACGAGTTGCATATTGACGGAACACCACGTGACTTATTTAGTTCTCTCTCGTTTAAGTACCCAACAATATTAGATGTTCTTAGCATGGCAAGAGGTGAGACAAATGAAAACTACCTATCTAGGCAAGTTTAAATGAGGCCGGAACAACAAACAACAAGTCCGGAGAATCCTCATGTGCATTTCACAATTTAAACATTCTTGATGTTGTTATCATGAAGCGGATGACATATGCAAGATTATGCAATTTTAATGAAAATGTTGATAAGAGCATTATGAAGCATTTGTCACCGTGGTGGAAAGAAAGGGCGCCATGGCGACGAATCCGAAAATGATGCCACGGCAACATATCGGTTCCGGTAGCTCCTGGAGATATCGATGCAAAAGGAAAAATGATGGAAGCATGTCAAAAGATGGTGGGGTGATCCCGGTAATCGGGTGTCCCACGAGACGACGATATGGCAACGGGGAACATGCAAGAAACACGTCGGGCAAAGTGCAAACGCGAGCATTTCATACAACACACAACATTCGTTCACGGGCGTTGTCTCGGCGGTTATACCTTTGAAGCGTGCATTTTCAGAACAGATCAAGTCGGCGTAGAGGAAGTAGTGGAAGTAGACGTTTTCGTGACGGTAGTGAAAGTAGTGGTACACATCTCAACGAGGAAGTAGTCGTTTTTGTTCACGAAGCGGTAGTGGTACATGGTGATCGAGGAACTTGACGAATCCACGTTCAACGGTAGTCATTCACGACGCTTGAGAATCACGGTTCTTCAGGCAACGGTAGTCGTACACGTTCGTAGACGTTCAGGTCTTTCGTAGAGGTACTTGGCATAGCGTTACAAGGTCGGTCTCGCCGGTCTCGGTCTCGGCAGCGTAGTTGTACAAGCGCGACATCGGACTTGTCGAATCCGAACTCTTCGGGGGGCATCGTGGTACTTGGCGAATCCACGTAGTCGTGCATGTTCTAACATCAAACTTGGAGGGACACCGACGGAGTGGTACTTGGCAAATCCTGGACGATCTTGGCGGTCTCCGGTGGAGGTGTTTGTTCGTTTGACCGAGGAAAACAGCGGGAGCAGCAGGCATCGCAGGAGCCAACGGGCGCGGTCGCCATGGACGGACTCCTCGGGTGGCTGAAGGCGCCAGCGAACGCGGGGCGATGCAGGGAGCAGCAACAGCTCCAGGAACTTGACAGCGCGGGGTTCATTGGTCTCCGGGCGACCATGGCGGCACGAGGGAGACCTAGGACGAGAGCAGGGTCGCGAGACCCGGTCGGTGGAGACCCTGGAGCTCTGTGGGCAGCGGCGAAGCTCCATGGATGGCAACAAGGTAGGGTGTCCGTGGCGGCGGTCTCCTACGGAGAAAGAGGTCAGGGAAGGGGAGGAGAGAACCAGAAGGGGAAAAAGAGGAGGGGAGGAACAGCGAGGTCCAGCCTGGTCGTGGCCTCGTCGGCCGACGGGTTGGAGCTCCTCGGGCTGGCCATCCTCCATGGGGGAAGGAGGCGACAGAGGCAGGGCTTGAGCGAAGGGGAATCGGGGAGAGGGGCGCTCGCGAGGACGAGGTGGGTCGATAAGATGACGCGGCCCACGAGATGGTGCAGCGCGAGCGAGTGGGTGTGGCGGCGGTGACGGAAGACTGACGAGAGGAGGAGAGGGATCGAGGGAGGAGTGGCTGCGGGCCAGCGAGCGAGAAGAGGATCACACACGAGGCTCCTCTGGCGGCGCTAGAGAAACGAAGGGCAGAGGGAGATGTGGGATCGGGCGTGCTAGGGTTAGAGGGTTAGGTGGGCCGACGCTTGTGGGTTAGGCCCAAGAGGCCGGCTGGGCTGCAAGGCTGTTCTCTCTCTCTCTCTCCCTCATATTTCTTTTAAGAGAAAATAATTAGAGAGAAGAAAAGAAAAGGAGGGTTAGGGAAAGGATTTGTGCAAGGGGCTATTTTCCGGGACTCATAAAAATGTGCTCGTTCCAAGAAAAACGGAGTGGGAAAGATTGCAAGGTTTACATTTGAATTTATTTCAAATGTTTTGAACAAGGAGTAGGAATCCGAAGTTTCCGAAAATGTTGAACATTTAGGAAGAGCCTCGATAAAACCATAAAAGAATATGAGGACAAGTCGGGGACCAAGAATTAAGATAACAAAGGCATTGGGATATTCTGCAAGTGTGTCATGGTGAACTCCAAATTAATGAAATATTGAATATAGCTCCCTACTATCGGGAGGATATGTTTTAAAGAGAAACCACCATGTGAATTCCCTCGATTTAAATAGATCAAAAGATCTATGCAATTTATTTAGATGAGATGCAAAAGATTTATGACATGGTGCAATGCAAAAATAAAAGAGCAAGCACAAAAGAAACACACGGCGAAACCCGAAACAAATGGAAGTCTTCTGAAGCGTTGGTCTCGGGGTGTCACAGCCGGCGCTGGGCTTCGGCCAAGCTAGGCCTTGGCGTGTTTTTTAATTAATTCCGCCAAAACTAAAAAAATCATAGAAAATAAAATAAAAACCTAAAAATGCCAAAACAAATTTTCTCTGTCTAAATAAAATATTTAGAACGAGATGAACATTTTCTTGGCCCTAAAATGCAATTTTGAAAATGTGCAATTTTTCTAATGCAACCAAAATTGCAAATAAAATCCAAATAAAAGCAAAAAATGATTTTAACATTTTTCCTCCAATATTTCATTTATTTTAGAGAAGTCATATTATCTCCTCTCATATATATTAATATGAATTATTTTCGGAGATAAAAATAATTAAAACCAAAATCCTTGTTTCAATATTTGATAAAACTCAAATATGAAAACAGGGAAATCCCCAACTCTCTTCCAGGGTCCTTGAGTTGCTTAGGATTTTCGAGGATCGCGAGACGAAATGCAATGAAACATGATATGAAAGAATGATTTATGTATAAAATTTCAAATTAAAAATTTGGGATGTTACAATAAACTCTTTTACTAGCCATAGATTCATTAAAATAAGCAAACAACACAGGAAAAACAGAATCTATCAAAAACAGAACAGTCTGTAGTAATCTTTAACTAACGCAAACTTATGGGACCCCAAAAATTCTAAAATAAATTGCCGGATGTGAGGAATTTATCTATTAATCATCTGCAAAAAGAATTAACTAAATATCACTCTCCAATAAAAAATGACAGCAATTCTCGTGAGCGATAAAGTTTCTGTTTTTTACAGCATGATCATAAAGACTATCATGACTCTAATATCACCATGTCCATATCTCAAAACAATTATCAAGTATCAAACTTCTCGTAGTATTCAATGCACTTTATATGATAGTTTTTATTATAACCATCTTCGATGCCCATCATATTAGGACTAAATTCATAACCAAAGCAAACTACCATGCTGTTTAGAGACTCTCAAAATGATATAAGTGAAGCATGAGAGTTCATCTATTTCTATAAAATAAAACCACCACCGTGCTTTAAAAGGATATAAGTGAAGCACTAGAGCAAATGACAAACTACTCCAAAAGATATAAGTGAAGATCAATGAGTAGTCGAATAATTATGCAACTATGTGAAGACTCTCTAACATTTAAGAATTTCAGATCTTGGTATTTTATTCAAACAGCAAGCAAAACAAAAGAAAATAAAATGACGCTCCAAGCAAAACACATATCATGTGGCGAATAAAAATAAAGCTGCAAGTAAAGTTATCGATGAACGAAGACGAAAGAGGGGATGCCTTCCGGGGCATCTCCAAGCTTAGGCTCTTGGTTTTCCTTGAATATTTCCTTGGGGTGCCATGGGCATCCCCAATCTTAGGCTCTTGCCACTCCTTATTCCATAATCCATCGAATCTTTACCCAAAACATGAAAACTTCACAACACAAAACTTAACAGAAAACTCGTAAGCTTCGTTAGCGAAAGAAAACAAAACACCGCTTCAAGATACCGTAATGAACTCATTATTTATTTATATTGTTGTTAAACATACTGTATTCCAACTTCTTTATGGTTTATAAACTCTTTTACTAGCCATAGCTTCATTAAAATAAGCAAACAACACATGAAAAACAGAATCTGTCAAAAACAGAACAGTCTGTAGTAATCTGTAACTAACGCAAACTTATGGAACCCAAAAAATTCTAAAATAAATTGCTGGACGTGAGGAATTTATCTATTAATCATCTGCAAAAATAATTAACTAAATATCACTCTCCAATAGAAAAATGGCAGCAATTCTCCTGAGCGCTAAAGTTTCTTTTTTTTACGGCATGATCATAAAGACTTCACCCAAGTCTTCCCAAAGGTTCTACTTGGCACAAACACTAATTAAACACATAAAACCACATCTAAACAGAGGCTAGATGAATTATTTATTACTAAACAGAACCAAAAAGCAGGAAACTAAAATAAAATTGGGTTGCCTCCCAACAAGCGCTAAAGGTTAACGCCCCTAGCTAGGCATGATGATTTCAACATGCTCACATAAAAGATAAGAATTGTAATATAAAGAGAGCATCATGAAGAATATGACTAGCACATTTAAGTCTAACCCACTTCCTATGCATAGGGATTTTGTGAGCAAACAACTTATGGAAACAATAATCAACTAGCATAGGAAGGCAAAACAAGCATAACTTCAAAACTTTAAGCACATAGAGAGGAAACTTGATATTATTACAATTCCTACAAGCATATATTCCTCCCTCATAATAATTTTCAGTAGCATCTTGAATGAATTCAACAATATAACCAGCACCTAAAACATTCTTTTCATGATCTACAAGCATAGAAAATTTACTACTCTCCACACAAGCAAAAATTTTCTCATTCAGGATAATGAGAGTATCATAAGAGACTTGAATACTATAAATTGTTTCCACATTAAAAGAGTAATGTTCAGAGAAGGGGTACTCATAATAATGACAAATTTTATAAATATAATCATCACTACTCTTTATAGCATAAGTTTTATCACAATAATCTTCATAGGTAGAAGGCATGCTATCATCATAACAACTTTGCATATCAAAACTTGGGAGGCTAAAAATATCATCTTCATTAAACATAGCATCCCCAAGCTTGGGACAAACATTAATTGCAGCAAATATATTCTCAAATATGTCATCCTCATCAAACATAGCTTCCCCAAGCTTGGGCCTTTTCATATCATAAGCATAATCACTCTCATCATTAATAGTATGGATAGCACCAATAGTATAGCAATTATCATATTGTTCCAAGCAAGTGCCAAAAAGATTTTCAAGATCATAAGGAGTATCATTATCTTCCCAATCATAATCATCACAACAAGCAATAGGCATAACGAGATCATCATCAAGTGCATCATCTTCATTTTCATGAGGCACAACAATAATAGGAGGAACATTATTTGGGGGAGATATCTTTTTACCTCTGTTCCTTTTTCTTTTCTTCTTCTTTACCTCATGTGTGGGTTCAATCCTCTTTTTGCAGCTCCTTATTAATGAGATTGGTTGAATAGAAGGCTCCTCCTCATTACCTGATTCATCATAAGAAATAAAAGGAGAATATTGGGAAGTCTCTTCCCTTTCGTTAGTATTCTCTTCATCCTCTATTTGTTTTCTTTTCTTTATGTAATTGGCAATATAAGGATTTTCAATGCAATTCACCGCACAATACATATAAATCTTCTCTAGATCAAAACCAAGAAGTTTATAACGGGCAAATTCTGGAAGATGCCCAGTTATATGTTTCATTTCTTCGCAACCCATAAGCAAGCTAAGTTCATTATAATGTGCAAGGGAAATCAACTCATCACAAATTTTGGACATGATTAGATCATGAAACAATTTGCATCAGATAGCTAAATGACCACTTTCATTGCAAAGTCCACAAGTACGGCCAAGAAAATTCAAATTTTCAGCACAAACATCTATCCTTTCTTGCAACAATTTAGTTTCTAAGTGCTTATGCCTCTTGCAATATCTATCTTCCCTATTTGGTGTGTACTTGCAAACCCAATGCACTCCGCAAAAATTGACATGCTTATAGGAGACATCTTCATCATAACTAGTGCAATCATCATTAGTACTATGGATATTCAAAGAGTTCATACTAACAACATTGCAATCATGCTCATCATTCAAATATTTAGTGCCAAACATTTTAATGCATTCTTCTTCTAACACTTTGGCACAATTTTCCTTTCCATCATACTCACGAAAGATATTAAAAAGATGAAGCGTATGAGGCAAACTCAATTCCATATTTTTTTGTAGTTTTCTTTTATAAACTAAACTAGTAATAAAACAAGAAACTAAAAGACTCAATTGCAAGATCTAAAGATATACCTTCAAGCGCTAACCTCCCCGGCAACGGCGCCAGAAAAGAATTTGATGTCTACTACACAACCTTCTTCTTGTAGACGTTGTTGGGCCTCCAAGTGCAGAGGTTTGTAGGATAGTAGAAAATTTCCCTCAAGTGGATGACCTCAGGTTTATCAATCCGTAGGAGGCGTAGGATGAAGATGGTCTCTCTCAAGCAACCCTGCAACCAAATAACAAAGAGTCTCTTGTGTGCCCAACACACCCAATACAATGGTAAATTGTATAAGCGCACTAGTTCGGCAAAGAGATGGTGATACAAGTGGTATATGGATGATAGATATAGGTTTTTGTAATCTGAAAATATAAAAACAGCAAGGTAACTAATGATAAAAGTGAGCATAAACGGTATTGCAATGCGTTGAAACAAGGCCTAGGGTTCATACTTTCACTAGTGCAAGTTCCGTCAACAATAATAACATAATTGGATCACATAACTATCCCTCAACATGCAGCAAAGAGTCACTCCAAAGTCACTAACAGCGGAGAATAAACGAAGAGATTATGGTAGGTGAAAGATCGTGGATGTCGCCTAGAGGGGGGGTGAATAGGCGTTTTAAAATAATTACGGTTTAGGCTTGAACAAATGCGGAATAAACCTAGCAGTTAATTTGTCAAGCACAAAACCTACAACAACTAGGCTCACCTATGTGCACCAACAACTTATGCTAATCAAGACAAGCAACGATGTGATAGCAAGATATATGACAAGAAACAATATGGCTATCACAAAGTAAAGTGCATAAGTAAAGAGCTCAGGTAAGAGATAACCGAGGCACGTGGAGACGACGATGTATCCCAAAGTTCACACCCTAGCGGATGCTAATCTCTGTTTGGAGCGGCGTGGAGGCACAATGCTCCCCAAGAAGCCACTAGGGCCACCGTAATATCCTCACGCCCTCGCACAATGCAAGATGCCGTGATTCCACTAAGGGACCCTTGAGGGCGGTCACCAAACCCGTACAAATGGCAACCCTTGGGGGCAGTCACCGAACCTGTACACTTTGGCAACCCTTGGGGGCGGTCACCGGTACCCGTCAAATTGCTCAGGCGATCTCCACAACCTAATTGGAGACCCCGACGCTTTCCCGGAGCTTTACACCACAATGATTGAGCTCCGAACAACACCAACCGTCTAGGGCGCCAAGGCACCCAAGAGGACAAACTCTAGGGTGCCCAAACACCCAAGAGTAATAAGCTTCTCAAACTTTACTTCCACGTATCACCGTGGAGAACTCAAACCGATGCACCAAATGCAATGGCAAGGGCACACGGAGTGCCCAAGTCCTTCTCTCGCAAATCCCACCGGAGCAACTAATGCTAGGGAGGAAAATGAGAGGAAGAACAAGACGGAGAACACCAAGAACTCCAAGATCTAGATCCAAGGGATTCCCCTCACATAGAGGAGAAAGTGATTGGTGGAAATGTGGATCTAGATCTCCTCTCTCTTTTCCCTCAAAAACTAGCAAGAATCCATGGAGGGAGTGAGAGTTAGCAAGTTCAAAGAAGGTCAACAATGGGGGCAAAAACAAGCTCAAGAGATAGGGAATCATTGGGGAAGAAGACCCCCTTAAATAGGTCCCCACGAATCTGCCCGTTATGTACAGAATAACATAGGAGCGGTACAACCTCTATGAGCACCGGTACAACCGGTAACAGGCAATAAGCGGTACAACCGGCTCACAACCGCCCAACAACCGCACCACAACAGAGAACAGTCCGGTGGTAGAGCGGTACATGACCGGTACAACCTCCGGACCAATTCTGGAGTGGTACAACCGCTCCAAACACCGGTTGTACCGGTCAAGCGGTACAACCTCTCCATGGGGCGGTACAACCTCTCTGTGTAAAACAGGCAATATCAAAACAGCCACAACTTTCGCATACGAGCTCCGAATTCAACGAAACCAAGTTTGTTGGAAAGCTAATGACAAGGGCTAACACAATCTTGAGAGAAATATCAATAAGAAGCAAATGAGAAAAGGACCATAATAAAATGGTGAGAACCCTTCCTCGGAAAGACCGGTAAAACCTCCAACACCGAAAACATCATAGAAGATGCATGCGAACTCCGTTTTCGATGAACTCAAGCTTGTCATCAAGATGACCATAAGCTCTCAGACTCACAAATGGAACCAAACAAGAACCAAGAAAGATGATGCAAGGATGCAATGGTTTGAGCTCTCGACTAATGATACGATCAAGCTACTCCCTAGAGAGCCCCCCTTGATAGTACGACAATCGATCCTACAACCCGGTCTACCAACTACCACTATGAGACTGGTAAAATAGAAAACCTATCAAGGGAAAACCTTTGCCTTGCACATAGTCCACTTGAGCTAGATGATGACGATCTTGACTTCCTCAAGTTGGACCACCTTTCTTGATTGTGTTGGCTCGATGAAGACTAGTTGATTGCTCCCCCATACTCCACTATGGGTGAGCCACTCTTTGGCACATCTTCACAATTCCATTGACACCACAATGGAAAACAAGCTTCAAGCTTGATTGCTCCCCCATACTCCATTATGGGTGAGCCTCTCTTCGAGTTGCTCCACTTGAACTTGCACACTGCAAACGTGATGACGATCACCACTTGATGTCATCCTCCATGGGTTGTATGAGATATTCCTCTTGACGCAAGACCATGGAAACATACCTAACCCCACAAAGAACTCTCACGTAGACCATGGGTTAGTACACAAAGCGTAATGGATAATGCTTACCATACCATGGGATCAATTGATCCCTCTCGGTACTTCTTCTACGCTTTGTGAGTTGATCAACTTGATTCACTCTTGACTTAGTCTTGATCAACATTGAATCTTTCCAACTCTCTTCATTTGGATGATGTCTTGAAGGTAAACATGAATGATCACACAATATTCTTCTTCAAGACATGCTTGCAATAAGCTCAACTCACACATGACCAATCTTTGGATAATTCCTTGAAAAGCACTTTGGCCATCTCAACTCACACATGACCAATCTTTGGATAATTCCTTGAAAAGCACTTTGGCCATCTCATAAACTCCTTGAAACCAACACATGGACTTCAACAAATCCTTCAAATATAACTCAAGGCAACCGTTAGTCCATAGAGATTGTCATCAATTACCAAAACCACACATGGGGGCACCGCATGTCCTTTCAGTAGGGTACGAAACCACCTCAAAGTTATTCTTTCCAATCAATCCGTTGGGCTATTCCTATAAGTGTCACAAACAGCCCTAGAGTTCGTACTAGAAAAACACCTTAGGACACAAATCAACCAAAACCCTAATGTCACCTAGATACTCCAATGTCACCTCAAGTATCCGTGGGTATGATTATACGATATGCATCACACAACCTCAGATTCATCTATTCAACAAACACATAGAACCTCAAAGAGTGCCCCAAAGTTCCTACCGGAGAATCACGACGAAAACGTGTGCCAACCCCTATGCATAGGTTCATGGGCGGAACCCGCAAGTTGATCACCAAAACATACATCAAGTGAATCACGTGATATCCCATTGTCACCACAGATACACACGACAAGACAAACATCAAGTGTTATCAAATCTTTAAAGACTCAATCCGATAAGATAACTTCAAAAGGGAACTCAAACCATTACAAGAGAGTAGAGGGGGGGAGAAAACATCATAGGATCCAAATAAAATAGCAAAGCTCGCGATACATCAAGATCGTATCACCACAAGAACACGAGAGAGAGAGAGATATCAAACACATAGCTACTGGTACATACCCTCAGCCCCGAGGGAGAACTACTCCCTCCTCGTCATGGAGAGCACCGGGATGATGAAGATGGCCACCGGAGAAGGATTCCCCCTCCGGCAGGGTGCCGGAACGGGTCTTGATTGGCTTTCGGTGGCTACGGAGGCTTCTGGCGGCGGAACTCCTGATCTATTGTGCTCCCCGATAGTTTTAGGGTATATGTATATATATAGGCGGAAGAAATACATCAGGGGAGCCACGAGGGGCCCACGAGGGTGGAGGGCGCGCCCAGGGGGTGGGCGCGCCCCCTGCCTCATGGCTTCCTTGTTGATCCCCTGACATGCACTCCAAGTCTCCTGTATTGCTTTCTTTCCAAAAATAAGTTCCGTGAAGTTTCAGGTTAATTGGACTCCATTTGATTTTCCTTTTCTGCAATACTCTAAAACAAGGAAAAAATAGAAACTGGCACTGGGCTCTAGGTTAATAGGTTAGTCCCAAAAATCATATAAAATAGCATATAAAACATCCAAGGTTGATAATATAATAGCATGGAACAATCAAAAATTATAGATACATTGGAGACGTATCAGCATCCCCAAGCTTAATTCCTCATCGTCCTCGAGTAGGTAAATGATAAAAACAGAATTTTTGGTGTGGAATGCTACCTAACATATTTCTCTGAGTAATTCTCTTCATTTTGGCAAGAATATTCAGATCCATAAGATTCAAGACAAAATTTTAATATTGACATAAAAATAATAATACTTCAAGCATACTAACTAAGCAATTATGTCTCTTCAAAATAACATGGCCAAAGAAAGTTATCCCTACAAAATCATATAGTCTGGCTATGCTCCATCTTCACCACACAACGTATTCAAATCATGCACAACCCCGATGACAAGCCAAAACAATTGTTTCATACTTTTGATGTTCTTAAACTTTTTCAATCTTCACACAATATATGAGCGTGAGCCATGGATATAGCACTATAGGTGGAATAGAAGGGTGGTTATGGAGAAGACAAAAAGGGAGAAGATAGTCTCACATCAACTAGGCGTATCAACGGGCTATGGAGATGCCCATTAATAGATATTAATGTGAGTGAGTAGGGATTGCCATGCAACGGATGCACTAGAGCTATAAATGTATGAAAGCTCAACAAGAGACTAAGTGGGTGTGCATCCAACTTGCTTGCTCACGAAGACCTAGGGCATTTTGAGGAAGCCCATCATTGGAATATACAAGCCAAGTTCTATAATGTAAAATTCCCACTAGTATATGAAAGTGACAACATAGGAGACTCTCTATTATGAAAATCATGGTGCTACTTTGAATCACAAGTGTGGTAAAAGGATAATAGCATTGCCCCTTCTCTCTTTTTCTCTCATTTTTTTTATTTTTTTATTTTTTTATTTGGGCCTTCTCTTTTTTTATGGCCTCCTTTTTTCAGGGCTTCTTTGTCCTCTTTTTTTCGTCCGGAGTCTCATCCCGACTTGTGGGGGAATCATAGTCTCCATCATCCTTTCCTCACTGGGACAATGCTCTAATAATGATCATCACACTTTTATTTTTTTACAACTCAAGAATTACAACTCGATACTTAGGACAAGATATGAGTCTATATGAATGCCTCCGGTGGTGTACCGGGATGTGCAATGACTCATGAGTGACATGTATGAAAGAATTATGAACGGTGGCTTTGCCACAAATATGATGTCAACTACATGATCATGCAAAGCAATATGACAATTATGAAGCGTGTCATAATAACGGAACGGTGGAAAGTTGCATGGCTATATATCTCGGAATGGCTATGGAAATGCCATAATAGGTAGGTATGGTGGCTGTTTTGAGGAAGATATATGGTGGGTTTATGGTACTGGCGAAAGTTGCGCGGTACTAGAGAGGCTAGCAATGGTGGAAGGGTGAGAGTGCGTATAATCCATGGACTCAACATTAGTCATAAAGAACTCACATACTTATTGCAGAAATCTATTAGTTATCGAAATAAAGTACTACGCGCATGCTCCTAGGGGGATAGATTGGTAGGAAAAGACCATCGCTCGTCCCCGACCGCCACTCATAAGGAAGACAATCAATAAATAAATCATGCTCCGACTTCATCACATAACGGTTCACCATACGTGCATGCTACGGGAATCACAAACTTCAACACAAGTATTTCTCAAATTCACAACTACTGAACTAGCATGACTCTAATATCACCATATCCATATCTCAAATCAATTATCAAGTATCAAACTTCTCATAGTATTCAATGCACTTTATATGATAGTTTTTATTATACCCATCTTGGATGCCCATCATATTAGGACTAAATTCATAACCAAAGCAAACTACCATGCTGTTTAGAGACTCTCAAAATGATATAAGTGAAGCATGAGAGTTCATCTATTTCTATAAAATAAAACCACCACCGTGCTCTAAAAGGATATAAGTGAAGCACTAGAGCAAATGACAAACTACTCCAAAAGATATAATTGAAGATCAATGAGTAGTCGAATAATTATGCAACTATGTGAAGACTCTCTAACATTTAAGAATTTCAGATCTTGGTATTTTATTCAAACCCTATTTCCACCGCCGCAACCTTCTGTACCCAAGAGATCCCATCTTGGGGCCTTTTTCGAAGCTCCGCCGGATGGGGAATCAATCACGGAGGGCTTCTACATCAACACCATAGCCTCTTCGATGATGTGTGAGTAGTTTACCACAGACCTTTGGGTCCATAGTTATTAGCTAGATGGCTTCTTCTCTCTCTTTGGATCTCAATACAAAGTTCTCCTCGATCTTCTTGGAGATCTATTCGATGTAATTCTTTTTGCAGTGTGTTTGTCGAGATCCGATGAATTGTGGGTTTAGGATCAAGTTTATCTATGAACAATATCTGATTCTTCTCTGAAATCTTTTATGTATGATTGGTTATCTTTGCAAGTCTCTTCAAATTATCAGTTTGGTTTGGCCTACTAGATTGATATTTCTTGCAATGGGAGAAGTGCTTAGCTTTGGGTTCAATCTTGCGGTGTCCTTTCCCAGTGACAACAGGGGCAGCAAGGCACGTATTGTATTATTGCCATCGAGGATAAAAAGATGGGGTTTATATCATATTGCTTGATTTTATCCCTCAACATCATGTCATCTTGCCTAATGCGTTACTCTGTTCTTATGAACTTAATACTCTAGATGCATGCTGGATAGCGGTCGATGTGTGGAGTAATGGTAGTAGATCCAGAATCGTTTCGGTCTACTTGTTGCAGATGTGATGCCTATATACACGATCATGCCTAGATATTCTCATAATTATGCACTTTTCTATCAATTGCTCGATAGTAATTTGTTCACCCATCGTAATACTTATGCTATCTTGAGAGAAGCCATTAGTGAAACCTATGGCCCCCGGGTCTATCTTTTATCATATAAGTTTCCAATCTATTTTACTTTGCAATCTTTACTTTCAATCTATATCATAAAAATACCAAAAATATTTATCTTATTATTATTATCTCTATCAGATCTCACTCTCGTAAGTGACCGTGAAGGGATTGGCAACCCCTTTATCGCGTTGGTTGCGAGGTTCTTATTTGTTTGTGTAGGTACGAGGGACTTGCGTGTAGTCTCCTACTGGATTGATACCTTGGTTCTCAAAAACTGAGGGAAATACTTACGCTACTTTGCTGCATCACCCTTTCCTCTTCAAGGGAAAACCAACGCAGTGCTCAAGAGGTAGCAAGAAGGATTTCTGGCGCCGTTGCCGGGGAGATCTACGCACAAGTCAAGACATACCAAGCACCCATCACAAACTCTTATCCCTCACATTACGTTATTTGCCATTTGCCTCTCGTTTTCCTCTCCCCACTTCACCCTTGCCTTTTCTTCGCCCTTCTTCTTTTTGTCTTTTCGTTTGCCTTGATGTCTTACTTGGCTCGTTTGCTCGTTTGGTTGGAATAATTGTTTATTTATTGCTAAACAGAGAACCTAAGATCTATGGATCCTCATCCGCTTGCTAATCTTTTTAAGAGACCCAATTATGATGAACCAATTGCTAGTGAGTTTTGTGCACAAGATTGTCTTTATGAAGTTTTGCTTGAAATTCGTGAATCTGAAAATTGTGATGAAGTACTTTATGAAGTGATTCATGATAGATCTTTGAATAAAAAGCATGATTGCAATGATGATATTATAAATTCTATTAATGTCAATTGTGCTAATAATATGCAAAACCCTAAGCTTGGGGATGCTAGTTTTGCTATGACTACTATTTGTTGCAATGATCATGATTGGGGCGATTCTTCTTTTGATCTTGAAAATTTATTTAAGCCTCATGATGAATATGAGATTGATAATGGTGTTTGCAATATTATTGAAAGTGGGTTTGGAAGAGTTTCAACTTTAGATCCCACATATTTGGAGAATATTCAATCTTATGTAGTTTTTGATAAAAGTGGGTTTGGGGAGGTCATGACTTTAGTTAATGTTAATCCCACTATTTTGGATGAGTGTCAACTTTGCATGCATGTGGATCATGTTGAAAATATTTTATGTGATAGCTATTTTGTTGAATTTTCTTATGATCCCACATGTAATTATTATGAGAGAGGAAAATATGGTTGTAGAAATTTTCTTCTTACTAAATTACCTCTCGTCATGTTGAGATTGCTATCGTCTCTTCTTCCTTGCATATGCTAATTTTTGCTTGCTATGATAATTTGTTTGCTTATAAAATTCTTATGCATAGGAATTATGTTAGACTTATATGTGTTTGTCACATGCTTTATGATGCTCCTTTTGTGCTTCAATTCTCGTCTTTCATGTGAGCATCATTAAAATTATCAATGCCTAGCTAAAAGGCTTTAAAGAATAGCGCTTGTTGGGAGACAACCCAATATATTTCCTTTCTGTTTAGTAATAAATAATTCATCTAGCCTCTGTTTAAATGTGATTTTATGCTTTTAATTAGTGTTTGTGCCAAGTAGAACCTTTGGGAAGACTTGGGGGAAGTTTTGCGATCTTGCTGTAAAAAATAGAAACTTTAGCGCTCACGAGATTTGCTGCCATTTTTTTACTAGAGAGTGCGATTAGGTTGATTCCTTTTGCAGATGATTAATAGACAAATACCTCACGTCCACCAATTTATTTCATTATTTTTGGGGTTACAGAAGTATTCGAAACCTACATATTACTACAGACTATTCTGTTTTTGACAGATTCTGGTTTGTGTGTGTTGTTTGCTTATTTTGATGCATCTATGGCTAGTATCGGAGGGTATGAACCATAGAGAAGTTGGAATACAGTAGGTTTAACACCAATATAAATAAAGAATGAGTTCATTACAGTACCTTAAGTGGTGGTTTGTTTTCTTATACTAACGGAGCTCATGAGATTTTCTGTTGAGTTTTGTGTTGTGAAGTTTTCAAGTTTTGGATAAAGATTTGATGGATTATGGAATAAGGAGTGGCAAGAGCCTAAGCTTGGGGATGCCCAAGGCACCCCAAGGTAAAATTCAAGGACAACCAAAAGCCTAAGCTTGGGGATGCCCCGGAAGGCATCCCCTCTTTTGTCTTCTTCCATCGGTAACTTTACTTGAGGCTATATTTTTATTCACCACATGATATGTGTTTTGCTTGGAGCGTCTTGTATGATTTGAGTCTTTGATTTTTTGTTTACCACAATCATCCTTGCTTTACACACGTTTTGGGAGAGACACACATGAATTGGAATTTATTAGAATACTCTATGTGCTTCACTTACATGTTTTGAGCTAGATAATTTTGCTCTAGCACCTCTAGTGCTTCACTTATATCTTTTAGAGCACGGTGATGGTTTTATTTTATAGAAATTATTGATCTCTCATGCTTCACTTATATTATTTTGAGAGTCCCTTAGAACAGCATGGTAATTTGCTTTGGTTATAAAATTAGTCCTAATATGATAGGCATCCAGGATGGGTATAATAAAAACAATCATAGAAAGTGCATTGAATACTATGAGAAGTTTGATACTTGATAATTGTTTTGAGATATAAAGATGGTGATATTAGAGTGTGCTAGTTGAGTAGTTGTCAATTTGAGAAATACTTGTGTTAAAGATTGCAAGTCCCGTAGCATGCACGTATGGTAATCGTTGTGTAACAAATTTGAAACATGAGGTGTTCTTTGACTGTCTTCCTTACGAGTGGCGGTCGGGGACGAGCGATGGTCTTTTCCTACCAATCTATCCGCCTAGGAGCATGCACGTAATTCTTGGTTTTTGATGACTTGTAGATTTTTGTAATAAGTATGAGTTCTTTATGACTAATGTTGAGTCCATGGATTATACGCACTCTCACCTTTCCATCATTGCTAGCCTTTTCGGTACCGTGCATTGCCCTTTCTCACCTTGAGAGTTGGTGCAAACTTCACCGGTGCATCCAAACCCCATGATATGATACGCTCTATCACACACAAACCTCCTTATATCTTCCTCAAAACAACCACCATACCTACCTATTATGGCATTTCCATAGCCATTCCGAGATATATTGCCATGCAACTTTCCACCATTTCATTTATGACACGCTTCATCATTGTCATATTGCTTTGCATGATCATGTAATTGACATCGTATTTGTGGCAAAGCCACCATGCATAATTCATACATGTCACTCTTGATTCATTGCCTTCTCGGTTGTCGGCGTTCTGGGAACGGGGGTCCCCAGACTTGCCTGCCTGCGGCCTACGGCATGGCTTTGCTGGCAGGCCTGTACGACCCATCTTCATCAACAAGGAATCAAGACCCTCGTGAGGGGCCATGCCTCGCGAGGCGGATGACACAAGATCTCCTCGGGAGCGGACTCACCAGGCTGGCTCGTGAGGGGCGGAGAGTTCAAGGCCGGGCAAACCTCGCGAGGTTCTCATGACGTAAGCCATGATGATCGAGACCAGGCAGGCGCCAGGCGGGCGCTAGCGCGCGCAGCGTCCTTGTTTCCTCTTTGGTGCTAAGGGGGCAACCGTAGGTGTTAGAATAAATCCGAGGCATACCGTCGATCATCCGAGGACCAAGCAATCACATGAGCACGACACCGAGATTTTTTAACGAGGTTCACTGATATGCTACATCCCCGGGGCTTGACTACGGGCGCTCCTCCCCGTGACACCGTCACAATACCGCACCCGGTCGCCCTGGACACCAGCACATGCCGCCGGCTTCCCCTGCGTTCCGGTGCTATTATGTTGGCATAGGTTACATCGTGTGTCTACCCCCGCTATATATGAGAGGCCTAGGATACAAGTGTACTATTAGGACATGGCTCCATATCCTATCTAAACACAATACTACTCAGAGTCCAACTGTAACCTACCTTGTACACAATATTCGACACAACTCTAACAAACTCCACCTTGGCGAATATTCTCCACCACCTTGAATTCGTCCATGTGTCAAACTTCCATGCACATTGGACTTGAGCTTATCCCGTGAGCACCGTTGCTACTCCAAAGACTTCATATGACTCCACTTGCAAATTGTAGTCCCTTCTTTTCTTGATCACAGTCAATACTCGAGCAAAAATTAAGTTCCTTGTTACTCTAGTTTGCGCTCCCAACTTCCAGAGTATCCGTCAACGCCATCACGCACCAATCACAGACCTGCGTGAAAGTGAACAACTCACATATTGGATGCTACACATAAGAGTTACCTGAACTCAACACCACCGCTCCTTTCTTGACTGCCTGTCTGAAACTTGAAGGAATTTCACCATTGCTTGTAGTCATCTCGAGTCAAATTCGCAGTTGTCTCACCACATGTATGACTACCAGAGCCCTGGCCCATCTCCATGTCCCGTGCTAACCGCACGCCTCGCCGCTATTACCGCGTCGAGTCTCCGTTGTCCCGGTCGAGTCTCAAGGGTCGCGAACCCACACCACTCAACCCCCACTGCAGAGTACCACCGGTCATCATCGACCGGTGACGAGTTTCACGCTTCCATCAGACCACTGGGCTCCAGTCCGAACTGCATGTCACTCGCTTTTCCCCCTTGCTGAATAGGCTTCGATTCCCTGGATCCTTACATCGTAGCCCCTCAATCCAGCTCCACCTTGAACATGACTCCATGGTAGATGATCAGTCCACCCTCGCGCCCCGTCAACTTCAAGCTCCGTGTGTACATCACCTTGAATCAAACCCGCGCCATAGTCTTGTCGAAGCCACACAAGCCCTCAGCCCTGCGCCACATGTTTCCATGCCCCAGAAGTCGGTCACCATCAGCATCACGCACCTATGTTGTCGTCGCCGATCCCATCACCGTCTTCTGTACCAACTGACATGCGTCGATCCGTCAGACCATCTAGTCCAACCCAGCGAAACTTGTTCGACTGCAGACACATTCCAGACTCCTCAAGTCGTCACCGTGACCATCTCCATCCAAACGCAAATGTGTACCAACAAAGAAAAACAAAGTGAAGTCCACATAGCCTTCCCGTGTGAACACCAAATCAGATCAACAAAGCTAACTAGCTCAAACACCTGATTCATCACACGTGTGTAGCTGGCCTCTCCTTTTCCTTTCTTTTTCCATGATAGCATCATGATCTGACTAAGCCCTTGTGCCGTAATTTTTTTCGCCAAACAAATCTCTAGTGCATGCAACGCTCCAGTCCTGGCACAATGCCAACTCTCCTGGAATTCAGCTCTGCGCACGTGGCTTTCTTTGGGCCTTGCACAACCAGCTGCTGCTCCTGGGCCACTGCACACGTGTACCTCGTGGCTACACAAGGGCCTTGCCCACCAAGCACGCACACACACCTAAAAAAGCACGCACACAACCAGCCTCACCTGGGCCAGCCAGCTACACCCTAGGCATGCCCACGAGCCGCCTCGGCTTTGCGCGTGCGTCCAACCCTTTGCCTGCAGCCCTGCACACGCACCTGGTGGCCACTGCTTGCACGTGTTCCGCTCAGATCAAGCTGCCACGAAACCAACAAACGCGGATGCCGATCTCGTCGAGTTCCCGAACAAAACGCTGGTTCCGATTGCTCTTTCCATCAAACACGATGCCGTCTTCCACGAATCTTATATCAGTAAACTCGATCCACCGACACGAAAACTACCGCTGCCATGCCTCCAATCGTACACATTGCATCTTGCAAGATCTCGCTGACAACTTTCACGTGTTCTCCTCTAGATCAACGATCAACAGCCCGAACAACCTAGCTCATGATACCACTTGTTAGAATAAATCCAAGGCATACCGTCGATCATCCGAGGACCAAGCAATCACATGAGCACGACACCGAGATTTGTTAACGAGGTTCACCGATATGCTACATCCCCAGGGCTTGACTACGGGCGCTCCTCCCCGTGACACTGTCACAATACCGCACCTGGTCACCCTGGACACCGGCACATGCCGCCGGCTTCCCCTGCGTTCCGGTGCTATTATGTTGGCATAGGTTACATCGTGTGTCTACCCCCGCTATATATGAGAGGCCTAGGATACAAGTGTCCTATTAGGACACGACTCCATATCCTATCTAAACACAATACTACTCATAGTCCAACTGTAACCTACCTTGTACACAATATTCGACACAACTCTAACAGTAGGCGCGGAGTACCGAGGCATCAAGCAAAGGTTTCCATATTGGTGCAACGAGACCAAGACCAGAAGGACAGCAAGATGGAGGTCACCGTGGAGCCCAAGACGGCGTCACCACCAGAGTCTTTGGCAGGCGAAGACAGCTTTTGTCAGGATAGCTTGTACTAGCTGTCCCCTTTCAAATTGGCCGTTGTTGGCTCCCTTCCCGCTCAATATTTGGGGAGAGGACCAGGGCCTCTATAAATAGGACTAGCCACCACCATAGTAGAAAAGACAGGGTCGGGACGGGTCAAGAACAGAACCCTAGACCGCATCCTCACACACAAGTTCACCAAGCACAGGAACACCTCAACCTCAGGAGGCTGTTCTTCCCCTTGTACTGTTCATTCTCAGCCCGAGAGGCAATCCACCACCACCACACTGGAGTAGGGTATTACACCACAACGGTGGCCCGAACCAGTATAAATCTTGTGTCCTTTGTGCTGCGAGTTTGTCGAGTTAGTTCGCGAGATCTTAGCTAAGTTAGAACGCGGATCGATAGGGGGGAGATCTTCGCGCGCACCCCAGTGTTCAAACCTTAAGGGTTTTGCTGGAACCCATGATCCGAAATTTGGCGCGCTAGGTAGGGGTGTGCCGAAGCTTCCTTCCCGTCGTTCCGCATCACGTTGCTTCATCGTCTTCATGGAGGACACATGTCGCGCCCGTGCCGAGCGCCGGGCTGCCCTTGCCACCCGCGTTGCTCAGACGGCCCCTGTTGGCGAGCCACCCCGTCGCTCTTCGTCGCCTGCCGCCAACGCCACCACCGGCCCGGCGGGGAACGAGCAGCAAGCATCCTCGCTGCACCCTTCGGTGCGATAGGACGGCCGCACTGCCACTCCATCGCTGACTCCCGCTGGTTCGTCGTCTCACGCTCATCGCGTTCCCACGGATGCACGGGCCGCGCTCCTCATGGCGCACGAGCTCCTGCGCTACCGCCCGGTCGACGACCTCTACGAGGACTGGCTCGACCGTATCGCCGAGCTTGTCCGCGCCGCAGGGGGCTCCCCTGCGCCGTCCCACTCTCTGCCTCGCCCTTCGCCAGCCACGGGCGACGCAACTCATGAAGCACCTCCACCACCTCTGCCCCAAGACGGCGCCCTAGCGCCAAGGCACACGGCTCCACGGCGTGACCCACCGCGTCCGGCGCCCGCGCGTGAAGAAAGAAGCCGTCAAGAAGTCCCTCGACCACAAGTGAACGCTCCGCCACTCCTCGCTCCCTCACGCCAGGATCGTTTGCTGCGGCAAGGCCCCGCACTGCTTGCCGTAGCGGCGCGCGGGCGCCAAGGCCAAGCTCCTCCTCCAAGGCGGGCCCCGGTGACCACGGCCGGCTGTCGCGCCTTCACCCCCGAGCTGTGTAGCGTTGCCTGGTCGGGCAAGTTCAAGGTGGATCTGCCTCGTCGCTATGACGGCACCACCGACCCCACGGAGTTCCTGCAGCTCTACGAGCTGAGCATCGAGGCGGCTAACGGCGACGAGAAAGTCATGGCGAACTGGTTTCCCATGGCCCTCAAGGACGGCCCCCGCTCCTGGCTCCTGAACCTGCCTCCAGGCTCAATTTCCTCCTAGGACGAGATGCGCAACCGCTTCATCACCAACTTCCAGGGCACTCGCGACCGCCCCCCGGTCATGGGTGACCTGCGCCGCATCAAGCAACAACCAGGAGAGACCCTGCAGAAGTACATTCAGCGCTTCAACAGCACACGAATCAAGATCCCCAAGGTAACCGACGAGGCCATCATCTCGGCGTTCTCCGACGGCGTCCGCGACGTCAAGATGAAGGAGGATCTCACCATCCACGAGGTGATGTGCACGACCTTGGAGCTGTTCAACATAGCGACCAAGTGTGCAAGAGCTGAGGAGGGGCGCCTCTCCCTCCTTGAGCTCCCTGCTACGGACCCGGGGGAGAAGAAGACCAAGGCCAAGGACGTGAAGCGCAAGGGAGCAGCCATGCTCATGGCGGAGCCAGACACCAAGCACGGCAAATACCAGCCCGAGTCATCCAAGGGCAGCCGACCATTCTGCGCCTTCCACAACCAGCATACCCACAACACCAGCGACTGTCAAGAGCTCAAAGCCATTCGAGAAGGACGCTTCGGTCGATGCCCCGAGCGCAGCGACCGGGGCTACGTCCGAGGAGGAGTACGTGGTGGAGGACGCTGGGACGACCGTGGCCCGCGCCAGGAGTGGCATGACCGGCCTCGTGAGGACCGCTGGCAGGATCAGCCTCACGAGGGCGCCTGGAGGGACCAGCCTCGCGAGGCTCATCCTCAAGGCAATGCTGGCCTTCCTCCGCTACCGCTACCACCCAGAAGGAATGACGACCACCATCAGGACGAGGGGCTGGGGGCTTCTGGGAGCCACGCGCTATTGCCTGCATCTTAGGCGGAGCTCAAGCCCCAGCCTCCCAGCATATCTTCAAACAATTTGCCCGTGAGGTGAATGCAGTTCTCCCCAAGCTCGAGGCCACACGCCCGCTCAGATGGTCCAAGTGCCCCATCACGTTCAGTTTGGCAGATCAGCTCAAGTGCGCAGCTACTGCAAGCGTCCTCCCAATGCTCTGTTCACCAATCATCAGCAACATGCAAGTTACCAAGATCCTCATCGACGGTGGCGCAGGGCTCAATGTCTTGTCTGTCGACACGTTCGACAACCTCCAAGTAACATATGACTAGCTTCAGCCTACCAAGCCTTTCTCAGGAGTGACCGATGGCTCTACTACCCCGATCGGGCAGGTCCGCCTCCCTGTCACCTTTGGAGAACGCAACAACTGTTGCACCGAACTCATCGACTTCGACGTCGCCTACATCCACCTGCCATACAACGCCATCCTCGGGTATCCGGCCCTGGCCAAGTTCATGGCGGTGACCCATCATGGCTACAATGTCCTCAAGATTCCGGGAAGCGGCGGAATCATCATAGTCCCATGCGAAGAAAGAGACACGGTGTGCTCCCTCGAGCGTGCCTTCCAAGCTGCAGCAATTGACGATCCCGACACTCAGGGCGAGTGCCCTCCTGAGGCCACCCCCAAGAAGAAGAAGCAGCTGCGCCCTGCAGGGCCTCAGGCAAGCGGCGCCTCGTCAGGATCGGCGCCCGTGCCTGGGGCGCCACCCTCCATCGCATAGCAAAGCACGCCCGGCGCCCCTTCTGGCAGGGCTCGGGGGCTCTCTTCTGGAGGGCCTCAGACTTTGCCAACATCACGAGGGAGGCGCTTGGGCACCACTTGGAGGCGTGCTTCGCGACACGTTTCCCTCAGGAGAACACATGGCAAGGAGTGCCCACCGCTCAGGAGTTCATCACCAATACCGCTCAGGAACTGCAAGACGCAAGGGCCATGTGCAGCGGCCGCCGCTCACCAGACGCAACCCCCCATCCAGGCGAGGATGCCGGGCTGCGTGTCTATATCGACGTTCCAGGGCTCAATCGGGCCGCTTCTCAGGAGCTTCTATGGCCTTCGCGCGTGGGACGCTGCGAGGGCCCAACTCACAGCTACATTTGCATGCCCCTTGGCCTGCCGAGCGTGGAGGCCACCTATCAACGCAACCTGCGGAGCATCCTGGCGGCTCAGGAGGCCAGGCACCATGCGGTGCTGACGGAGATGAAGACGATCCTCAAGGAACCCCCTGGACCCCTAGAGCCTCCCGAGGCTTAGGGCCCCGGTGGCTCGTGAGAAGAAGCCCCTTCGCCGCACGCCTTTAGCTACCCCAACTCTTCTTCATCAACAGAACCAGGTGACATTTTCCAAAGTTCATTCAGCTGGGAGTGCCCCCAGGGCTGTATCATTCCCAGGCCATGTGGGTCCGTCCCTGTGGCATGTGTCTTTCCTTTTATGTCTTTAGCTTACCCTGTTGGGGGTGCCCCTCGGGCTGCATCATCCCCAAGCCGCTCGGGCCAGACCCAGTGGCATGCATCTTCCCTGGATTTACTTGAGCTAGGTTGCTTTCCATGCTTAATCTATCTATGACTATCGCCTGCTTGATTGTCACCCACCATGGGAGCCGCGCGCCGGACGTCTTTCTTTAGGACCCTTCGCGTTGTCTAACCATCTCGCAGGACCAAGACAGCAAACAAGAACCAAGACCAGGCGCAACCCGCCTTGAGGTAGGGCCTTGTGAGTCCCACGCTGGCTCACGAGTGCCCAGATACACCTCGTCTAGCCCTGCCGTGCAAGCCACGTGTCAGGGCGGGGCTGTACACGCCCCGGGGGCTCTCCACAGTAGGGAGTCCCCCTCCCACGCCCCAATGGAAGCACCATGCTCCGCGCTGGCCGTCGACACTGCCGAGGAGTGGCTATGCCTGTGCACAAGAGGAAGCACTACGCTCCACGCTGGTGATAAACAACTGAGGGTGGCCCCACGGCCGTACCAACCTCAGGGAGCCCCAGAGCTCAATGTTCGGCCTCACCGCAATGCCTCCTCTCGGGAGAGCCGCGCGAGGGGGCTGGGCACGGGGGCTGCCCTTCGGTCACGCCCAAGCGTATGCCGCCCAACCAGGTCCCCCAGACCTGGTCGTCGCACACGCCTCCCGAGCCGAGCCTCGGCGAGGGCAAAGGTATGGAGAATGTTTGCGCGTCAAAGGGGGACTCCTGAGCATCGCGACTCAGGAGCCTAACTGGTCACATAGCCCCTCACTCCTTGGTCCGTCCTTGTAAGTGCATCTAGTGCCACCCCTAGTTGGTTTTGGAGTGTTGACAACAAACCTAGTTGAGGGACTAATGTGTTTGTGAGAATTGCAGGATAACACAGGTAGAAGTCCCTCATTGATTCGGTTTTCCTACCAGAGATGACCCCTAAAAATGTATGAAGACATTGAAGTCAAAGGTGGTATGTGAAGACATTCACATTGAAGACTATGACAAGAGAAGACATCGCGTGAAGACTATGGAGCGCGAAGACTTAGCAGTTTTGTCGTTCTGTGTTTTTCTTTATTGAGTCATAGGAACCACCGTACTGTTAAGTGGGGTCCAAGAGAACCAGTCAAAATGACTGAAGTGATGCTTAACCAAAATCCTATGTCTTCGAGTGAAGACTATGAGAGCAAATCTTGTCCAGAGTTGGATAAGTCAGCTTTGCTTGTAGCCGAAGTAAAGTTGCCGTGTGTGTTTGAAATCTGACCGTTGGAACACGTGTCAGTTCCTTAGTGACCCAGGGTCATTTCGGACAAATCAGGTCGGGTTGCCCAGTGGCTATAAATAGCCCACCCCCTACAACCACAAACGGTTGGCTGCTCAGAGTTAAAGCACGGCTTTTGTCGTTTGAGAGCAACCCACCTCGAAGCCTTTGAGAGAGAATTCCTTGAGAGGATAAATCCCTAACCACCCAGAGCCAAAGAGTGTTAGTCATCACTTAAGTCTTCCTGTCTGTGTGATCTGAAGACTTATTACACTTGAGGACTGTGAATCCTCCAGCCGGTTAGGCGTCGTGTTCTGAGCATCCAAGAGTCATTGTGGATCGCCGGTGAACGAAGTCTGTGAAGGTTTGGAAGTCTACCTTGAAGACTTACCAGAGTGATTGGCAAGGACTGGGTGTCCTTAGCTCAAGGGGAATAGGGTGAAGACGAGGTCTTCTGAGTTGAATCTCAGCCTCCCTAACAAGACATACAGTTGTCACAGCAACTGGAACTGGTCAAACAAATCATTGTCTTCAATGAGTCACTGGTTTCATCCTTCCCCTCCCTTTACTTACTATTGGTCCTTGTGAAGTCATTGTACGATTGCATCACCATTTGGCTTCACTGAGTGATTACTTGTTCTGATTGGCTTCACAATATCTTCCTACCTGATCCTTACTGCCTAGCTGCTATTAGTCATTGTGCTTTTACTTCGTTGAGTACTTGACTATGGTTTGCCTAGTGTAGTCTACCTTCCGCTGCATGGTAATAGGTTTATTTCTATCGTTTGTCTTCGAAACTTCCATGTTTTGAAGACTTCCATAAAAATCGCCTATTCACCCCCCTCTAGTCGATCACTAGCACTTTCAATTGGTATCAGAGCAAGGTACTCCCTTGTTCTGTGTGATTCGATTTAACCACCTGGAGTTTTAGCTATGACGACTGCAGGGATAATTAAAGTCTCCGCTGCGTGCCCCGTCTTCGATGGAACTGAATATCCCTACTAGAAGAATAAGATGCGCATGCATCTTGAAGCCATTGATGTCGACCTATGGTATGTCGTCAAGAACGGCGTTCCCAAGGCTGGAGAAGGTGTCACTGCTGCTGATGTCAAGAAGTTCGTTCAACTGGACTCTACTACCAAGAATATCATCTATGGTCATCTGACCAAGGGACAGTATGGCCGCGTGAGTGCTTTGGAAACATCTAAACTAGTCTGGGACTGGCTCTCCAAGGTCAACGAAGGCGTCTCAACCCAGAGAGATCAGAGAATTAGTGTCCTTCGCAACCTCTTCAACCGCTTCAAGAGAAATGACAATGAGAATGTCCAACTCACGTTTGATCGACTCACTGACATCACAAATGAGATTCAAGCCCTCGGCGCTACTGAGATCACCAAGCATGAAGTCGTCAAGACACTCCTGAGATCACTTGACAGTTCGTTTGACACCTTAGCCCTAATGATTCAAGAACGTCCTAATTTCAAGACACTCGATCCGTCTAACATACTTGAGAGGCTCAACACACACGAGTTTTAGCTTTCTGAGAAAAGAGACATCTACGGTCCCAACTATGGGCGAACTCGTGCCTTGAAGGCAAAGGCTGTCTCCTCATCTGAAGAAGAATCTGACAGTAGTTCTGATGATCCCGAAGACATTGGAAAGGAGCTTGCTATGCTTGTGAAGAAGTTCCAAAAATTCACCAAGAAAAAAGGCTTCAGAAAGTCTTCACGATCAAGCTCAAGGAATGATGAAGCTTCTGCTCATGACTACAAGAAGAGAACATGTCACAAGTGCAAGAAACCTGGCCACTACATCTCTGAGTGTCCATAGTGGGACAATGAGAACAACAAGAAGAAGAAGAGCAAGGAGTATGACTCTGACTACAAGAAGAAGAAGAAATACTCAAAGTCTTCTTCCAAGTCTTCCTCCAAGTCTTCATCACACAAGAAGAGCTCATCTGGCAAGGCACGTGCGTTTGTTGGCAAGGAAATGGATTCTGAGGAGGAGTCCGCTTCTGAGGAGGCGGAGGTGGAGTCTGAGGAGGAGTCCGATTCTGGCGTTGCGAGTCTGGCTACAGCATACATTGCCAAGTCCATCTTCAACACTGAAGACAATGACTTCATCACCGACACCGATGCAAATGACAAGGACTACTCCGCTCCTTCCCACTGCTTCATGGCACGCGGTGCCAAGGTAAACACATGCACCACTCACTATCAAACATCTAGTGACGATGACTCTAATTGTGGTTCCAAACCTAGCTACAAAACACTTGCTAAAATTGCAACTGAACAACAGAAAGCTATGGAACACATTCAAAAACTGTTAGACAAAAGCGATGATCTGTTAGACGCTGAAATGACTCGATCTCAGTCCTTAATTGAAGACATAAAAAATCTTCACGTTAAGTATGAGGAACTTGAAAGTCATCATGAAACGCTCTCAACAACTCATGAAAGGCTTTCATATGATTATCTTCAAAGGAAGCAAGATCTTGAGAAATTGAGAGCGGCTCATGAAGATCTTCAAAAGTAAAACGAGTCACTTCGCGCCAAACAGATCAGTTCAGCTCAGGAAGGATTTGAACCACCATGTCTTAAATGCATTGAGCGTGATAACGCTACTTCTGTTGCTGAATGTTCTACTGCTGCTACTATTGCAATATCTTCAACTGTTGATGTGGTAACTAACCCCTCTGTTGAGGATACCACTGCTATTGCTGATGAGAATACTAGGTTGAAGACACTGCTTGAAACAGGGATGTACAAAAGTCTCAAAGGGCATCAGACACTATGTGATGTCCTCAAAAGGCAGATCTTGAACCGAAACCCTAGGAAAGAGGGTGTTTAGTTCGAAAGGAAAATGAATGCTGATGGCTCTTACTGGAAACCTGAGCAGTACCCCAAAACCACATGGGTTGCTGCAAAGGAACCTTCAGCGGATCCATCCACCCTATCTGGCTTCACTTGTGCTAATCCCATTGTTATTGATGAATCCTTTGATGCAAACTATAAACTGTTTAAGAATCAGAATGGTGAAGTGTTCGCCAGGTATATTGGTACTAACTGCAGGAATGGACCGCCTATGAAGAAGATCTGGGTGCCGAAAAGGTGTTTGGGGAATCTTCCTGTGAATGTCATCATGACACCACAGGTGAAGAAGACAAACCCCAGACCATAGGCTTCATACGATCCAAAGGCCTCATACAGACAGAGGACTCACCTGAGTCGCACTAACGCAAATGTTTTGCAGGGAAGCCATACATAGGCCTGTGAATATGAGCGCGTTTCATCAAACCGCCATGTTCATAAGACCAAGAACTATTCTGCTTATTCTTATGAGTACTATTGTCCACCTGCAAGACTTTTTGCTAGGGCTCCAAAGCCAAAGTTCTCAGATGCTGCACTTAGACTCATTGCTTCGAAGCCACCCTTGAAGATGTGGGTGGCTAAGAAAGCTTAACTCTCTTTTGCAGGGAAAGGTCTCCAGCCGAAAACCAAAATCGTCTGACACTATTGTTGGGGACCTTAAACATCTTGTAGGGCGCAGGATCAAATGCCCAAATGGTCTTATTATGTACTTTGTTCCTGAATCGCTTGCTACTTTCCCTATCAGTCCTAATCTCGATCTAAGCTTTAATAATCCAGTGGTTCGTCAAATGTTTTTGCTTCAAAATTCTCTTCGTGAAGCCTATCCCCCTAACTGCACTGTAGGGTACGACACCAGCTGCTTCAGAATGGATTATTGATAGTGGGTGTACAAATCACATGACTGGCAAGGGAAGCCTTCTCATGGACTCAACTTTACGTCCATCTGACAAAAGTCACATCACATTTGCTGACACTGGTAAAAGCAAGGTATTGGGTCTAGGTAGAGTTGCAATCTCAAAGGATCAACACATGGATAAAGTCATGCTTGTTGAATCCCTTGGTTTCAACTTAATGTCTGTCTCAATGCTTTGCGATTTAAACATGATTGTGATGTTTGGAAAATATCATTGCCTTGTACTAATGGAATCTAACAAGTCTCTAGTGTTTGAAGGGTATCGGAAAGATGATTTGTACGTGGTAGATTTCTCAGCAGGACCACGACTTGCAGTATGTCTTCTAGCAAAAGCTTCTGAATGCTGGCTCTGGCATCGAAGGCTAAGGCATGCTGGCATGAGGAACCTCCACACCCTTGCAAGGAAGAAGCATGTCATAGGCATCGAGGGCATCAAGTTCAAGAAGGATCACTTATGCGGTGCCTGTGAAGCAGGAAAGATGACGAGGGCCAAGCATCCCTCGAAGACAATCATGACAACAACTCAACCCTTCGAACTGCTCCACATGGATCTTTTCGGTCCCACTCATTACTCAACTCTTACTACTACTGCTTGTCTCTATGGCTTTGTCATTGTTGATGATTATTCAAGATATACTTGGGTGCATATAATCCTCTACAAGACTGAAGTGCAGGATGTCTTCAGACGCTTCGCCAATCGAGCAATGAACAACTATGGCGCCAAGATAAAGCACATCAGAAGTGACAATGGCACTGAATTCAAGAACACTGGCCTAGATACATATCTTGATACCTTAGGCATCACACATGAATTCTCAGCTCCATACATGCCACAGCAGAATGGCGTCGTCGAACGCAAGAATAGAACACTTATTGAGATGGCCCGGACGATGCTTGATGAATACAAGACTCCAAGAAAATTCTGGCCGGAAGCCATTGATACTGCATGCCATATCATCAACCGTGTTTATCTTCACAAGCTTCTGAACAAGACATCCTATGAGCTCCTTACTGGCAACAAGCCAAATGTCAGTTACTTCGGAGTATTTGGCGCCAGGTGCTGGATCAAGGATCCACATCACACCTCAAAATTTGCACCAAAAGCACATGAGGGTTTTATGCTTGGATATGGAAAGGATTCGCACTCCTACATAGTCTTCAACATTTTTCACTATAAAGTGGTTGAAACAGTGGATGTGCGGTTTGATGAGACGAACGGATCATAAAGAGAGCACCTGCCAAATGTGCTAGATGAAGTTCCATCCAGTGAATCAATCAAACTTATGGGAACTGGAGAAAACATACTGTCTGAAGCTCAGCCTGAAGAGGAACTTATCATCTCCGCACCTAATCAACCTAAAGACAATGCTCAGCCTGAAGACAATCCCTCTAACGATGACAATGATCAGCAAGAGCAAAATCTTCGTCCTGTACATCCTCGTGTTGCAAATGAAGTACAGATTGAGAGAATAATTGATAGCATCAATGCACCTGGTCCACTCACTCGTTCAAGGGCAACACAGCTAGCAAATTTCTATGGGCACTTCGCATTCGTCTCAATATCTGAACCCAAGAAAGTTGAAGAAGCCTTCATGGAACCTGAATGGATTCAAGCTATGCAAGAAGAGCTTCAACAGTTTGAGATGAATAATATATGGGAACTGGTTAAGCATCCTGATCCTCGCAAGCACAATATAATAGGCACCAAATGGATATATCGCAACAATCAAGATGAGCATGGTCAAGTTGTCAGAAACAAAGCTCGTCTCATTGCTCAAGAATACACTCAAGTTGAAGGGATTGACTTTGATGAAACATTTGCTCCTGTGGCTAGACTTGAAGCCATACGCATACTGCTAGCCTATGCAAATCATCATAACATTCTTCTGTATCAAATGGATGTGAAGAGCGCCTTTCTCAATGGCAAGATTGAAGAAGAAGTGTATGTTGCACAACCGCCTGGCTTTGAAGATCCAAAACACCCTGACATGGTGTACAAGACCAACAAGGCACTGTACGGCCTCAAACAAGCCCCTCGGGCTTAGTATGACACACTCAAATACTTCCTGAAGAGCAAAGACTTCAAACCTGGTTCCCTCGACCCCACTCTCTTCACGAAGACATATGATGGTGAACTGTTTGTGTGCCAAATATATGTGGATGACATTATCTTCGGCTGCACCAATCAGAAATACAGTGAAGAGTTTGGATATATGATGCAAGAGCAATATCAGATGTCCATGATGGGTGAGCTGAAGTTCTTCCTTGGTCTTCAAATACGTCAGCAACGCAACGGCATCTTCATATCTCAAGAGAAGTACCTCAAAGATTGCCTGAAGAAATTTGGTATGCAAGACTGCAAAGGCTTCACGACACCAATGCCAGCCAAACATCATCTGGGTCCCGACGACAATGGTAAAGAGTTCGATCAAAAGGTATACCGCTCCATGATTGGTTCTTTACTTTATCTATGTGCATATAGGCAAGATATTATGCTTAGTGTTTGCATGTGTGCTCGATTCCAAGCGGCACCGAAGGAATCGCATCACTTAGCTGTGAAGCGAATTCTTCGATATTTGGCTTACACCCCAACACTAGGATTATGGTATCCAAAGGGCTCAGAGTTTGATCTGGTTGGATTCTCGGATGCTGATTATGCTAGTGACAAGGTGGATCGCAAGTCTACATCAGGCACATGTCATTTTCTAGGACGATCACTTGTATGTTGGTCTTCAAAGAAGCAGAACTGTGTATCTCTCTCCACTGCTGAATCTGAATACATTGCTGCTGGATCTTGCTGCGCTCAGCTTCTATGGATGAAGCAAACACTCAAAGACTATGGCATTCATCTGAAGCAAGTGCCACTCTACTGCGACAACGAAAGCGCCTTCAAGATTGCCAACAACCCAGTTCAGCACTCAAAGACGAAGCACATTGAAATTCGTCATCACTTTCTCAGAGATCATGTTGTGAAGGAAGATATTGATATCATACACGTCAACACTGAAGAGCAATTGGCAGATATCTTCACCAAGCCCTTGGATCAGAAGAGATTTTGCAGGTTATAGTGTGAGCTAAATATCTTGGAATCCTCAAATGTCCTATGATCAGGCACACATCCTAACACTTATGCATATTGATGACTTAGATGTGCAACACACAAAGTAAAGTATATCTTCAATCAATGAAGACATACATTCTAAGTGTGAATACATTAATGTGGAATTTGACTTCGGAGCGCCACGATAATTGTGCGCGTGTCTGGGTCTAATACTTCCTATATGGTGGGTAACGCCACCACCAAATTCTTGTTTTGAAGTGTTTCACCCATGCGTTGCATTTGCTATGTCTTCACATTTGGTTTGGCTTCAATCTCAACCTGTCTTCATGATTATCTTCACTATGTTGATTATATATATATACTAATGTTCTGTCCTCTACAGCATTCACTTATAGCTATATCCTCTTGTTGAATCTTTTGAACTAAGTGAATGTGATCGGACCCTAACCTCTCTATGCTTTCTATCTCAAACTCTATCTCTCCAAATCATATGCATTCTCTTGAAACTGTCGAATGTCTTCTCTGCGTTCTTGTCAGCAGAAGATATAGAGACAAACATTAAGTCCGCTTTCAATGCTAATTCCTTCACCTGAAACCCGGAGAAGTGGGAACAACCACCCGACAATCCAGGCATGTGTGGGAACGTGGAACAACCTCTGATATGTTGCATGATGGCCACGTGTCCTTCAGATGTGAATCGCCAGGGGCACCTGTGTAATAACACTGTGCCGTCCCTGTCCCTATAAATACACGCCTCACCACAGTCATTATCCCTTCTTCCACTCTCGCACGAACCCTAGCGCCCCCACTAGCCCTCGACGACGCCGGCGACGAAGCACTTAGCTGCCGCGACCTCTCCGACGCCGTCTTCACGCCGGCCGCAGACATTGTCTTCTCTGCCGTCGGCGTAGGTGTCCTCCGTCGCCAAGTTAGGGCACGGACGATCGAACTGCTCGGCCTCATCTCCCTCTCCGTCTAGCAGTTCTTCGTGTGGTAAATAAAACTTCCTTTTTACGGCCCCTTTTGATCCTATAGATTCATCACTTTCTACCATAAGAAGTTTCTATTCACACAAGTTGGATCTATTTCATACTGCATCTCAAAATATGCCTAGTATGTTCACTTATGCTTCACAAAGTAGTTAGATTCCTCACTTGTACTGATCCGTAGATTCGTACAAATCTGGAACCAACTCCTTATCTATGAGTGAATGTCTTCGCACGACGAGGTCAATGTCTTCTAAACTCATTTATCTTCAAAATCTTCTGAGAATGCATATGACCTCTTCCCCTTCCCTCGCACCTTAATGCTGTCATAGGTACATGTCCGTGGGAGAATCCCTTGGTTCTCATAGTCTGCATTCATTTGCAGAATTCTTACAGCATCATATAAATTCTCCCAAAGCCAGTTCCTGTTTGTCCAGCAAGCGAAAGCCTTTGAAACCTTTGAACGTGTTGAAGCCATTCAGTTTGAAGTTCATGGCTGCAGAGAAATCAGTAAGGAAGTGTGGCAGACAGCATCGTGGGGGAACATCAAGAGATTTGCCTAATGATCTCTCAGAGCTTTACAAGACAGATCCTGCAGAGGATTACAATCAGCGCAAGACCCGAATCCAATGGATTCGAAGATATTGGGCAGAATAATGGTTCAAGTACAGGTTTGTGACCCAGGAATATGCTGAGAAAAATGCCATCAAGCGACCATGGGGAGACATCCTATACAGAAATCTTCAACCCAGGTCTAGAGATGAAGCCATTGAACAAGGCTTCTATCCCTGCATGGTCCATGGACCACAGCCTGCGGATGCACACCCATCGTCATTGCTAGGGTGCCGTGACGACAATCTATTCAAACGCAACTTCCAGTTTGTCAAGAATTCATCTAAGCAAAACAAGAAGTCATTGGGACTAGACTTCAACCCTGGTCCTTCTGCTCCCCGTGCCGATGGCACCCGCGAAGCTGAACCCAATCTTGTTAGGCCCTTCTACAACCTAGAAGGTCTCATCACTCATATCATGGTTCAAGGGACAGCCGTGGATGAGCCTGCAGATGACGCTGAATCTGATGAAGCGCCTGCACCGCCGAAGCCATAGAAACTGAAGAAGCCTAAAGCTTCAATGCCTGCCTCAGCACCAAAAATCTCACGGGCGAAGCCACTGGCTACTACACCCCCTGAAGACAGTGTGCAGTCTGAAGATTTGTCACGCATCTCCAAGCCCTCGAGAGTCAAGATGCCTTTGCAACACACCAGCCAAGAACTGACTGCTGCTGCTATTCTGCGCAACGACGCCATTGATCTATCCAGCGATGAAGATCTTGCAGATGACGCTCTTGAGCAACTGATCAAGAGCAAAGAAGAAGCAGAAATCTTCAATGATTTGCCTCTCTTTGACGTGGCAATCATCCACAACTTCATTGATGAGTGGTTTGACACGCCCAACCTCAGCTTTGAAGATCTGCAACTTCCAGTTGGCCTCAGTGTCGCCTTCCATGGCGCCATTGCTTCAGAGCTAGCTCTAGCTCAGCGCATGGTTGAACTGAAGCAAAAGATCGACTTTGAGAAAGCTTAGTTCAAGAAGCACATGGCCAAGCTCAGCGTGCAAGAGGTCAAAAATTTCAAGATCATGCTGCACAAGCTCAAAGAAGCCTTTCTCAAGAAGCGTGAAGAAGTTCAAGGTTCTCGTGAGCGCATGAAGAGCCTGGCTGACAAGTGTGTGCAAGCCTACAATGAGGCTGAGAAGCGCAAGGCCCTTGGTCGTCCTGGCATCGATCCCAGGATGGCTGCAAAGAAGAAGAAGAAGCCAGCTGTGGCCGAGCCCGAAGCACCAAGACAGGAAGCACATCCCATTGTCTTCCCAGCCAGCATGACTGGCTCGAAGCCAAAGGTCAGGTCAACTGCTTCGGAACTGAAGAAGACGAGGACTGTTGAGGCTGAAGCGAGAAAGAGGAAACATCCTGAAGCCTTTGATGTTGCTCCCTCTAAGAAGAAGCACAAGACCAAGAAGGATCGGGCTGCTCCCACAGAGCCCTTAGTTGTTGAACCTATCTCCATGGTTCGCCCTGCAGCTGAACATCAAGAGCGCCAACTGACTGTCCATGAGCCTGCTTCCACAGAGGCTCATGAAGCTGAAGACATTCCAGCAGCTGTTCCCACAGCTGCTGAAGACATTGGTCACCATGACAATGTTGAAGATGATGTAGTTCTTCCTTAGATCGAGCACAACTTGGTATCATCGCCTGTGCATACGCACAGCGAACTCATCAGCATTGGTCGTCCTCTGACGCCAATTGCTCAGGATGCATCATGGGCTGATCACCCACAACAACAAGTCACACCACCCCGGCAAGAAGAAGAAGATGACTTTGAGACCCAGCCAACTCCGTCTCCAGAGGCGTCGCCAGTGTTACGCAGGCTTCGCAAAGGACCAAGGTTTCAAGTCCCTCTTTCGAGCGTTCCAGAAGGAGAAGTGCCCCACCAATATGTTGCACGTCAAGTGTTTCCAGATGCCACTTGTAACATCCCAAAATTTTCCAAATTTTGGAATGTTAATAATAAAATATTATTGAGTGAATTGCTATGATTTTCATGGGAAAATAAAACCTTTTGATTCTTGTTTCAAATATTTCACCCAATTGCTTTTTTTTAGACACCTACAAAATATTTTAAAACCGCAAATAAAAATGGAGTGAGAATAAAATGACTTTCTCAAATGTGGTGGATAAAAAAATCATTTGAAGTTCCTTGAATTTTGGAGTTCCATTAGAAATTGAATCTCATTTGAAATTTTAATGCCATTTAAATATTTCCAACAAATTTAATGAGAGGAGATAATGTGACTTCTCCAAAATATATTTGGAAATATTTAGTACTGCATAATTATCATTTCGCGAATTTGCAGAACTCTAAACTGAATTTTTGATTATTTCAATTATGTCCATAAAGTGTGAAGGGTAGTTTGTGAACAAATTTAATTTTCTTAAATTCGGAGACTAATTTTCTTGGACTCTAAATAATGTTGGCACTAATGTAAACATTTTTATTATTTGTTCTAAGTAACTTTTTGTGCACGTACTTATGTACGTAATTATATTTCAATCCTAATTCCTAAACTATCTAGCTTGACCCAGCTCTCAAAATCTCGGACAGGCGCGAGATAACAGCAGTACAGCCCACCTTGTTTTTGTATTTTTTTTCTTTCCTTGCCTTTTTCCTTTGGGCCAATTTCTTCCACTAAGGCCCATACGCGCACGCTTCTTCTTCCTCCTCGTTCATGTTCACAGGAACACGAACAGATGCTACATCCATGGCGCCTCCACCTCTTCCTTCCCTCCTCTTCCTCTCCCAACCCACTAACCTCCAGAACCGGTTCCCCTCTCCTCCCTCGACCCCTCCCCTCCACTAGTGCGCCCTAATCCCCCCTAATGGCCATTAGAACCATAGGTAACTGCTGCCATTAACGCCCTTAAATCCGACGATGCCCCGCTCTCCTCTGGCTCCACCTAACCCTCTATAAAAGCCCAAGGAGTCTCCCAGGTTCTCCTTGTCCGAAGCCCTCTTCTTTCGGGAGCTATATCCCTCCCCATCCCGATCAATTGCTCGGTCGGAGTTCAGCAACTCCGGCGGCCGCTCCACGCCGTCACGGGACTAGACCGAGCCCGGGACATTGCCCAACGGACTTCCCTCGTCGACATCTTCAACGTTCTTCTTCTACTTGATGTCAGGGAGTTTCTTCCACAACTCCGGCGACCTTATTCCCCAACTCCGGCGACCAACTCCGGTGAGCTCTCTCTAAATCCCGTAATTCTTTCTTTTTAGAAAATATCAAACTTCGGAAATTCATATCTTCCAAACCGTATGTCCGATTTTGACAAATAAGATATCCCCGGATTCGTTGAAACATGTACATTTTTATGAAATTATAAAATCTCACTTTTGGGCAAATTAAAATTTAGTTTCGATTTAAATGTTAAGATGAGTATTTTTACTATATCTTTTATTCTGTAATTCATATAAAAATGTTTTATATATGAAAGTTGGACCTTAGGACCTGACCTTTCTGTTAGAACTCATTGCATGAATTTTCAGCAATGTTTAGTTGAAGTTTTAACATCAACATCTTAGTTTGACCTTCTTTGATGATCGTTTAATAACTTTGTTAAATTAGAATTTGACTATAGGTTAAATCTCTTAGATGAATCCCTAGAAACCCTCTCTGGTCATTTGAAACCACCACAAAATTTGGAGTTACAAGATTAAGAATTTAATTCTCTTATCTTGAACTTATGCCATACCCATTTCCATTTAACACAAGTCAAAATATTTCGATCGAACCCATTATAGACTTTGTTGTCGTAGAACCCGGTCTCACAACCCTTAAAACCAAATCCTCACTTAGTATCAATATTAACCAATCCTAGAATATGATTGTCATATTTTCTTCATAGACTACATCTGATCCTATATCAACCCTAACCATGCCCTAGAAATTATGATAGTGGCAACCGAATAATTTGTGTTGTTATTTGGATCTTCATTTGGATTTTTTATTGTATGTTGAATGCTTGCTTGATTCATTGTTATGTGAATGTGGATATGCCGAGTGGCTTACTTGAGTTATTTATCGCGTTAAATTACGACGAGTGCGAAGGTGAATTCTACGAGGAGGTAGAACCTACTGCAAAACCGAAGGCAAGTTGCAAATTGATCATGCTCTGACCTATGTTTTCATATTATGCATAATCCTTTGTATTTTAATGCTATGCATGTTTTATAAAAGTTTTACAAAGTATTATTACTAACTAGAGCCATAGGTTCAAGACTTGCAACCATGCTTGGCCACGCTTGCACAAAATGGGTGGGATGAAAACTAAAATTGTTTTGAACCTCTAAACTTGCCTCTTTTGGGGTAACGTTTTGTGAAAACTTTTGGAAAACAAAACTATATACTATTTTACTTCTATTCCCTGGGCGGAATGGTATTGACGGGAGCGTCTACAAGTGATTGCGCCCATCGGGGTCTTGCAGTGAATGCGCCCGACTGGGGTCTTGCATACAAGTTTTTGGTGGGGATTGCCGTCCAGGGGACTGAGATCTTCCAAGTACAGTTTGATGTAGCTTCCAGTATAGCCGCATGCTACTATGGGCTCTGGCTTAGCTTAGTACTAACGGGAAACCCTACCCCAGGACCGCCGTCGGAGAGAGGCCTTCGTGCCGAAGTTGCGGGCGGCTTGGTGGTATAGGGGGCTGTTACGGAAAGGCTTCGTCACAACCTCCTCCTAGTCGTACACCCAAGTGTGTATCGATAAACGGGGTTGGTTGTGTCATGTGGGGAACGTGTACGACCTCTGCAGAGGGTTAAACCTAATTGATTAGCCGTGCCCCCGATTACGGACAAATTTGAGCAACTGAAGACTGGATTGAAGAAGAATCTCCCCTCTCTTTTCTAAAACTCTGATATATGGGAATAGGCTGAGGATTGAGCACAGGGAATGTGTTTCACTTTAAACCTATGTGTGATTTAAACTATTTTGGAGAATGAGCACTGGTGCGTATATCCAAGTGTCTCACTCCTATTTATTTATTTTTACTAAAAACTATTTCTATTTCAAAAGAAGTTTATAAAATTTAGTATAGGAGAAAAAATTGGCTTTATGCAAATAAAATCTCCACCAATACTTACCCTACATATATATCTTGTTAAACTTTTCTTTGCAACTTGCGACTACATTCCACGTACTCACCTGCACCTGTCATGTGTAGATCTCTACAGATTAAGAGACATTAGGTTACTGTCTACACTCAACGAGCCCAGTGGCGTTGATGGAGCCTTGAATTAGCGACTATGTATAATTCCGCTGTATTATGTGCCAGCATTGAGCTGTGCCAATGGTATGTATTTTTTTATTCTGGATGTATCGTTGTAGTTACATGATGTATGTGTTACTGATATTCATTCTTGTTACTATGTGTGCTAACTATGATCCAGGGATAGCACAGTAAGCACAGAGACTTGGATTTTGCCAAATCCGGGTCGTTACAAAATGGTATCAGAG